>NC_066546.1:2559230-2786730 GCF_024679095.1 Eriocheir sinensis | reverse complement strand
GTCCAGCGCAATAGCAAAAGTTTCACCGAAACGGCTAAGAGAGGATGACCAAGAGTCAGTTAAGAAGGCTAGGAGATCACCAGTAGAACACCCCTTGCGGAACCCATACTGGCGATCAGATAGAAGGTCAGAAGTGGAAAGGTGCTTTTGAATCTTCCGGTTAAGGATTGATTCAAAAGCTTTAGATAGACAAGAAAGTAAAGCTATAGGACGGTAGTTTGAGGGATTGGAGCGGTCACCCTTCTTAGGCACAGGCTGTATGAAGGCATACTTCCAGCAAGAAGGAAAGGTAGATGTTGACAGGCAGAGGCGAAAGAGTTTGACCAGGCAGGGTGACAGCACGGAGGCACAGTTTTTAAGGACAATAGGAGGCACTCCATCAGGTCCATAAGCCTTCTGAGGATTGAGGCCAGAGAGGGCATAGAAAACATCATTTGTAAGAATCTTTATAACAGGCATAAAGGAGTCATAGCTGGGATGAGTCGGACGAATATGCCAAGAATCGTCCAGATTGGAATTTTAGACAAAGTTTGAGATACCAGTTCAGCCATAGAGATAGATGAGACGGCAGTGTTGCCGTCAGGACTGAGGAGTGGAGGGAAAGATGAAGAAGTGAAGTTGGAGGAGATGTTTTTGGCTAGATGCCAGAAGTCACGGGAAGAGTTAGAGAAAGCAAGGTTTTGACATTTTCTATTAATGATAGAATTTTTGGTTAGTCGGAGAATAGATTTGGCACGATTTCGGGCAGAAATGTAAAGTTCATAATTAGCATTAGTTTGAAGGCTCTGGTACCTTTTGTGAGCTACCTCTATATCATTGACAGCACGAGAACTAGCGTAATTAAACCAAGGCTTTTTAGCGTGAGGAGTAGAGAAAGAACGAGGAATGTATGCCTCCATTCCAGAGACAATCACCTCTGTGATGCGCTGAGCACACACAGAGGGGTCTCTATCCTGGAAGCAATAATCATTCCACGGGAAATCGGAAAAGTACATCCTCAGGTCGTCCCACCGAGCTGAAGCAAAATGCCAGAAGCATCGCCTCTTCGGTGGGTCCAGAGGGTGTACAGGAGCGATAGGACAGGATGCAGAAATAAGATTGTGATCGGAGGAGCCCAACGGAGAGAACAGTTTGACAGAATAAGCAGAAGGGTTTGAGGTAAGGAAGAGGTCTAGAATGTTGGGCCGATCTCCAAGACGGTGATTACTCATTCCATCCATTCTACTCACACCACAAGCACTCCTCAAATAACTCATTTCCACTGCCTGCACTCAAGACCTCTGATTTTCATTCCAGGCCCATGTTTCACTTGCATATGTGAGGGTTGGTACTATTATTGTATTTCTCAAATCCCTCTTTACCTCCATGCTCACACTTCTGCCATTCATGATTCATCCCAAAGACCCCACCACCCTTCTTCCTTGCAATGCCCTTTCTCTTATCTCTCCCTCCGTACCACCATGCTTACACATAACTGATCCAAGGTACTTAAACTCATTAACCTCCTCCATTTCTTCACCATTCAAATTTATTTTGCATTCTTTTTCACATTCAATTTCCACTCTATAATGGCATACAAAATCTACAACCTCACTTCTACTTCGCTCACAAACCATCACTTTACTTTTGTTGACATTTACTTTCAGCTTTCTCCTTTTACACTATAAAAAAGACTGACCAGATTTTGTAAGTCACTTTCATTTTCTGCAAAGAGCACCGTGTCATCAGCAAATAGTATCGAATTCAGTACCCACTTCCTTCCCTCGGCGAACATTCTTATTCCAACTTCTCCAACTTTGCCCTTTATTTCTCTAATGACACCATCCATATAAATATTGTATAACCATGGTGACATGACACACCCCTGCCTTAAGCCCACTTTTATCTCAAAATGCTCACTTGTTTCTCCAGTAATTTTGACACATGCAGATGCATCCTCCTAGAAAGACTTTATTGCATAAGGTAACTATATATTGTTATGCCGGACGTGTTACTTGGGTTCCGTGTCGCCGTCAGGAGACTCCGTGGGAGGGAGATATGTAAACACTTTGCACAGCTTCTGTAGTTTAATATTCTTCCTTAGTAGTACACTTCACTCTGACTCTTCACTTACTACTAGCTTACTATGACTGGGACTGGACTCCTCTTGCCCTCTTCTCCTATATATATCCAGAACAGTACAGTCTAGAATGTTTCAGTATATTTTAGATCATACAAGAACATGTAGCAAAAGTATGTGCGAGCTGGCAACACTTCCCGTCTGGCGCCTGGCCGCGCCCCGCGGGGCGCGGACGAGGCTTTGCTCCCCGCCCCCCTGCTCGCTCTTCCCGAAGCCTTCTAGAGCCCCATGGACGCCGGAGGAAGCTTCAAGCACAACACTATCCCCCCCTCTTAATTGTGATCGTCCCGATCACACACTTAACTATATACAAACATAAGAGAATTAATCAAAAACATAATAATCGTCGTATCGCTGTGGACGCCTGCGTTGTCTCTGTCTTCTACTCGATTTCTCCTGCGCGGCCATCTCCTGGTGCGCCTCGTCGTCGTCCGCTTCTTGGGGTGTCCCTGGAACATCTGCCGATGCCGGGAGGTTATCTCCCTCGGCTGAAAGGTCTAGAAGGCCTATGTCGTCGTCGACCTCCTCTCGGTCCTGGACGTCCCTTGCGTTTTCGTCGGCTGCTGGTTGTCTGTAGTTGTTCCAGGTGTAGTTTCCCCGGACCGTGGTACCTCCATAAGCGGTTGACGTGGACAACTTTCGGCTTGGTCCTTTCCGTTCTCCGGATTCGGTAAGTCGCGTCGGAGAGGCGTTCTAGCACAGTAAAAGGGCCTTCCCAGGGGCTCTGTAACTTCGGAGACTGTCCTTTCTTCCTCTGCGGGTTGTAAAGCCAGACTTGGTCTCCTTCCTTGAAGTCAACGTGGCTTGCCCTTATATTGTAACCGCGCTTCATGGCCTCCCCGGAGAACTTCAAGGCACCACGGACTTGATGGTGCACCTCTTCCAGCCGTTCCTCTAGTTGACGGGCAAAACTGGAGGCGTCCCTTGGAAGGCTTTCCCCAGGAGGCCTTCCTGTCAGTAGGTCCACCGGCAATCGCAGCTCACGTCCAAACATCAGCTTTGCCGGTGAATACCCCGTAGTCTCGTGGGCGGCAGACCTGTAGTCCATGAGAAGCGCAGGCAGCTTCTGATCCCATGAAGACTGATCATTGTTGCACTGCTTGGCCAACTCCTGGCCCAACGTCCAATTAAACCTCTCCACCATTCCATCTGACTGTGGGTGCAGAGGGGTGGTCCGGGTCTTCTTGATACCCAGAAGCTTGCAGCACTCAGCAAGGACTGTTGACTCAAAATTCCTTCCCTGGTCAGAATGGAGCTCGTTAGGCACACCGAAGCGACAGAAGAACTCCTCCACCAAAACCTTGGCGATGGTACATAGTGGCTTCCTGGTCAGGGATGGCGTAGGCTTCCGGCCACTTGGTGAAGTAATCCATTGTAACGCAGATGTACCTATTTCCGTTCGTCGTAAGAGGCAAGGGTCCTGCTATATCCACTGCCACCCGTTCCATGGGGGATCCAACCTGGTATAGTTGCAATGGGGCACGGTGACGCTTCTTGGGGCCCTTCTTTGCACAGCACACCTCACACGCGTGACACCATTCTTCCACGTCCTTCCTCATGCCAACCCAGTAGAGCCTTTGGCGCAGGCGACTCAGTATCTTCTTTACCCCAAGGTGTCCGCTGGTGATGCTGTCGTGCATTTCTTTCAAGACGCCTTCCCGGGACTTCACAGGTAGCACCGTGGACCAGTAGTGGTCAAGACCATCATAAGAGACCCAGCGTCGCTGCAACACCCCGTCGTCTATCCGAAGAGTGTCCCACTGAGTCCAGTAATTCTTGGTGGTAGGGCTTTCTCTCGAGATTACTTTCCACCCAGGTCGCGTTGACGACTGACTCAGCCACTCCATAATTGGTCTCAGATCTCGGTTCTCCCACTGCAGTTTTCCCAAGTCTTCCCATGGCACCTCCGCTGTCTGTTCCACTGTAGTGCGGCGGCACATATTCTGGACGCTTTCCCTCTGGAGGCAATGTTGACACTGGTAGGCAGGGGCGCCGGCTCAAGCTGTCCGCGTTACCCCAGATCGGTGCACAATAGTGTAGTGATGCTGCTCTAGTTTACCTATCCAGCGAGCAAGCTGGCCCTCAGGGTTTTTCAGTGACTTCAACCACCGCAATGCAGCGTGATCCGTGCGGATGGTGAAAGTTGCACCGTACAGGTAAGCATGGAAAAAGTCAAGGCTCCTGACTACTGCCAGGAGTTCTTTCCGGGTCACGCAATAGTTTTTCTCGGCTGGGGTGAGCTTCTTGCTGAAGTAGGCCACAACCCGTTCCATGTCGGCACATGCCTGGGACAGCACTCCACCAATCCCCTCATCACTGGCATCACAATCCGGTATAAAAGGCTTAGAGGGGTCTGGGTAGGTGAGTACGGGCGAGCTGATGAGGGCCTCCTTGAGCTTCTCAAAGGCAACCTGAGTTTCCGCTGTCCACTCAAACTTGCGCCCCTTCTTCGTCAGGAGGTGCAGTGGTGCAGCAATCGTAGCGAAGCCTTTCACAAACCTGCGGTAGTATGAGCACAACCCGAGGAAGCTCCGCAGCTCCTTCACGTTGGTGGGTGTCGGCCAGTCCCTTACCGCAGCCACCTTCTCAGGATCAGTGCGTACTCCAGCCTCGCTCACGATGTGTCCCAAGTATTGGACCTCCCTTTGGAATAGGCAGCATTTCTTCGGGCTGAGCTTAAGGTGTGCAGCTCTAAACCGGGCGAAAACTTCTGATAGCCTTTCCATCTCCTGCTCGAAGGTCTGGCCAAAGACAATCACGTCGTCGAGGTAGATGAGTGCCGTCTTCCAGTGAAGTCCCTCCAGCACCCTATCCATCACCCGCTCGAACGTGGCCGGCGCGTTGCACAGGCCAAAGGGCATGACCTTAAACTGCCACAGCCCTTGACCGTAGGAGAAGGCTGTTTTCTCTTTATCCTGCTCCGACATTTTGACTTGGTGATATCCAGACTTCACATCTAGTGTTGAAAACCACTTGGAGCCCACCAAAGCGTCGAGCGTGTCGTCGATCCGTGGGAGTGGGTATGAATCCTTGATGGTGAGATCGTTGAGGGCTCGGTAGTCCACGCAGCACCTGAGGGAACCGTCCTTTTTCCTGACGAGCACTACAGCAGACGCCCACGGACTGCTGGACCGCTCGATTAACCCCTGTTGCCGGAGATCATCCATCACCTCATCCATCTCCTTGCGACGGGCTGGTGCCATCCTTCGAGGAGCTTGCTTCACTGGGCGGTGGCTACCTGTGTCGATGTGGTGCTCTACCAGGTCCGTACACCCCAAGTCCAGGTCTCCTGTGGAAAACACATCTTCATTCCTCACGAGAATCTCCCTGAGCTGTTCCACTTGGGGCTCCTCTAGACACTTGGAGCTCTTGTCACACAGGTCGCGCAGGTAGTCGGGCAGCTCCTCCTGGGGCTTCGTCAGGGTTCTCCCGCAGACACAGGTTCTTGGTTTCTGGTCGATCTCTTGGCACAACCCCACCATGGTCCCTTGTTTTATTTTCTTTGGGCTGAAGGAGACATTGGCCACGACGACAGGCACTTCCGCTGCAGTAGGGTCTGCCAAAGTACTGCCTACAATCACCCCGTTTTCTACCGGACATCGACTTCCACTCTCTACCACACACAGACTAGCCGGGGGGGCACCCGTAATTTGACATGGTAACAGCATCTCTGACCTCGGAGGAATAATGGTGGTGTGCTTGACCGTCACTGGCAGGTCTTCCTTGTTCACAGTCGTCAGTGGCACCCTCCTTCCTCCTACAGTCAGCTGCTTAGCGCGGAAGTCCAGTTCGCACCTGTGGGAGACAAGATAATCCATACCTAGGATGCAGGGGTCGTCCATGTCAGCCACGTACACAGAGAGGGACTCTTCCTTTTCTCCGAGCTCAAACTTCACGTCCACTGGGCCTCTGAGCTCTGCATAGTGTCCAGTGACTCCGCACAGTCGATGCGACGTCTTAGGAAGCCGACGATGACTCACCACGTCAGGCCGCACAAATGTGCGTTCCGAGCCTGTGTCGACGACCACAGGCCACAACACTCCGTCAACCTTGCCCTCCACTTGGCAGCTCGTCATGGTGGTTCTCCTGCACACTGATATCTTCGGGGCATGTACAGGACAGACTGGTCGTTGCTCCCGTGAACCAGTCCTTCTTAGTTTCCCGAGTGGTGGTCCCTCGTTGGGGGCACATTTTTCCGACACTCATTCTTCCAGTGCCCCTTTTCTCCACAGGTCCAGCACTTGGGTCCTTCCCTGGGCTTCTTAGCGCCACCTTCATATTCCTTCTTCCTCTTATAGCATTCGTTCTCCTTGTGCCCAACCTTCTCGCAGTACCAGCACGTTCCTTGGAACCTGTCTGTGTCGCTGACAGCGCCCTTTCGTGCCCTAAAGCCAGAAGTCGAGTCGTCCCTGAAACTTGATAAGCTAGACCTAACAAAGGACTCAAACTCCATGGCACGTGCCAGAGCTTCCTGCATTGATGTTGGCTTAGCTTGGTTCACTTGTATCTTCAGCTGAGGGCTGTCCAGGGCATCGATGAATTGATCACGCAGCAAAACCGTCAGCAGGTCAGGGGTGGCACCTGGGAATGCCTTGTGCGCCATGCTCTCAAGGTCCTGAGCGAGTTCCTGAAGAGACTCGCCGCGCCTCCTGTTGCGGGTTCTGAACCTAACCCTGAAGAGCTCGTTCTGGTGCTTGGTCCCATATCGTTGCTCCAGCGCCTGTGCCAGCCCCCTGTAGCTGCCCTTTGTCGCATTGTCGAGCTGAGCAAGGGCCTCCAGCGCCGCCCCTTTCAGGCTAGTGGCCAGCTGCACCGCGCACTCTTGGTCATCCCATCCGTTCCGAGCTGCCAACAGCTCAAACTGAGCGCGGTAAGCCTCCCAGGAGACCTTGCCATCAAACTCCTGAGGCTTCTTTCTAACAGGTGAACCCAGCAGACTCATGGGGCTGGCGGAACTTCTTGCGGGGATAAACTCAGGCGAAACAGGGCTCAAACTACCCCGGATTTGCGTAGGAGAAGCATCTTGGGTACAACTAGCCCCTGCAGGCACTGGCTGTCCGTTTCCAGCCAAGCAGTCTTCAAGGGCCTTCACTCTGTCACTTACGTCACAAACTGCCTGTTCAGTACGATTCACCTTTCCCTGCACTTCTAATATTTCTTTGTGTGTCGTCTCCCGTACCACCTCCATCTCTTGTTGAAGATTTGTGTGTTCTTTCTCCACTTCTATCAGGCGTTGTCCTAACTTCGTGGTCACATCAGTCATTTCTCTTCGTACTGACTCACTTCCATCTTGTACTACTTGTAGCTGTTGCTGTAATCCCGTGAAGCGATCTTCTAGCTGTTCTTTGAGTTCTTGGAGTGTTTCTTCTTGTTGTTGCTGTGCTCTTTCTTGTTGTTCTTTGAGTTCTTGGAGTGTTCCTTCTTGTTGTTGCTGTGCTCTTTCTTGTTGTTCTTTGAGTTCTTGGAGTGTTCCTTCTTGTTGTTGCTGTGCTCTTTCTTTCTGTTCTTTGAGTTCTTGGAGTGTTCTTTCTTGTTGTTGCTGTGCTCTTTCTTGTTGTTCTTTGAGTTCTTGGTGTGCTCTTTCTTGTTTCTCCCCCTGTAGTCTCAAAGCTTCCAAGAGTTCAGTCAACACGTCGTCCCTCTGGGCAGCTTGGGAACGAGTCTCCATGGCGAAAAAACAAATGCCTACACTCCTGACACCAGTGTTATGCCGGACGTGTTACTTGGGTTCCGTGTCGCCGTCAGGAGACTCCGTGGGAGGGAGATATGTAAACACTTTGCACAGCTTCTGTAGTTTAATATTCTTCCTTAGTAGTACACTTCACTCTGATTCTTCACTTACTACTAGCTTACTATGACTGGGACTGGACTCCTCTCGCCCTCTTCTCCTATATATATCCAGAACAGTACAGTCTAGAATGTTACAGTATATTTTAGATCATACAAGAACATGTAGCAAAAGTATGTGCGAGTTGGCAACACTTCCCGCCTGGCGCCTGGCCGCGCCCATGGATATGGACGAGGCTTTGCTCCCCGCCCCCTTGCTCGCTCTTCCCGGAGCCTTCTAGAGCCCCATGGACGCCGGAGGAAGCTTCCAGCACAACAATATTTTAAACTCAAGTGTTGGATGACATACTGTGCGAAAGTTTTTATATCTGTTTAGATTTGTGACAATATATTTTTGTATTTTGATGGATATGAATATTCAGTATTAGGTGCATCTTTTCATCACTCTGAATTACATGTGCAAGCATATATCCTTGTTGAACATTTATACACTCATGTAAATGAAGACTACATAAATATACTCCACATAAAAAGTTGCTCCTCCAGGTGCATGATCATTTTCACAGTAATGGCCTTTAGATTCTGTGACAAAGTTAAGAGGAAACAAAGAAAATGAGTTGAGGAAGATGCACTTTTATTTTCTATGTGTGTGTGTGTGTGTGTGTGTGTGTGTGTGTGTGTGTGTGTGTGTGTGTGTGTGTGTGTGTGTGTGTAAAACTTCACGGTAAAAAATAAATTTCATCCCTTCCAGACTGGCGGAGATATTGCTTCCTCATCCTGGAACAAGAAGCAGAAGGAACAGGATTATTCCGAGGATGAGGAGGATGAGGGTTTAGCGGGCTGGGCGGATGATGATGAGGCCAAGTAGGTGGAGGCTGTGGTTGAGGACGAAGGCTTTGGGGAGGAAGAACCAAAAGAAAACTCATAGGTAAAACTACAGCTCATTAACAGGGAATGCTTGCCAGGTCATGCAGAAAAGCATGCAGGTTTAGGATCTGTGCTTAAAAAAGTGATGCGACGGAAACCAGCTGAGTATTAAGGAGTTGAAGGGAAATAAGTGCAAGAAAAGGTGTACATACTCCATAGTTCACTTAATTCTGATTTTCGGATGTGTAATTTTACATTATTGTTATAATTTTATGCTAATGTGATGCAGAATTTTCTCAGGAAGATGATGGTGGTCTCAGTTTTTCGTAAAAATGAATGTTGGGGTCAGGAAACAGGGTGAGAGTGAGGTGTGTGAAGTCGTCGGTTTGGGCAGACAACGACGATGGGGCGGGGCCAAGGGTGAAGGCTATAGGAGTTGCCAACGAGTGATTTCCTCCCGCCTGTATGACGATACCTTCTCTCTACCTACTCGTCTTGGATGTAAGCGCTTTCTGAATCTGCCCCCAGGGTGGCAACACTGCAGCAGAAAATGCATAACTGGCAACTTTGGCCCGCGGGTAGCAGCCACGTACTGATCTTGGGCTTTCTCAAAACCTACATTAGAGGTTTTTGCAGCTTCATAATGATCATTACTCAACACTTCGCTTTCTGAACTGTGAGCACATGACTCATATAACTGTTGGTTAGTGTCATACAAGTCAACATCTGGGTTTACTGAGGAATTTTGAAGGAAATCTACATGTGCTGACATACGAAATTTCAGTCGCCTCCGTTTTGACCAGTAAGATTCTTCTGCCATGTCTTGGCATCTACCTTGAACTTCTCTGGCACTAGAATGAACAATAGGCCAGTCAATAGGGGATTGAATAAGGAAAAAATTCATGGAAAGCTGGAACAAGCTTCATTATCTTTGTAATAGGGTACTTAATAACATATTAATTTTGCACCCCTCTACCGTCCCGGATTTGGCCGCCATCTTGGAAAAATGGTGGCGAAAAATAGTTTTTTGCAAATATCTCGCTTGGGACTCACTTTACCAGAAAATATGTCAATACATAAAATAATCTACGCAAAATTTCCTATAATTACTCTTCTATGCATATTTTTGATATGTCACACCGTTTTCGTGCCAAGCCTATGAAAAAGTTTGCGGCTTGTTATGCCTATACCCCCAATCTCCAAAATTTGTCTCAAGGGTGTATTTCCTCTTTTTGTTTCTGGCTTAGGACAGACCGTGAATGCTCACTGGCAGAGTTACAACCCTTGCACCCAACCATCCACCCAAATTATGAAGTTATCCATTTAAACAATGCTTTACCAGTTCTTGCTGCACAATTAGAAGTATTGATTTCCAGGATAGCATTGGTTTTCTCGTCATGGGTAGTATAGCGAACCACATTTTTCTTCATAGGAAAGTAATGACAAGTAGTTTGGTTCTTTTGTAGAATGGCTGTAAGATAAGATAACAGCCTGGCATGTATCTATCTATCTCTTGTCTGACACCTTCATCCCTTGCAGGTGGTTATGAACCAACCTCCCAGGGAGGTTTGTTCACTGTTTTTTTTAACTGTATTTGCTTTTTATTAGGAGTGGGTCGCTGGCCCTCCTATAATATATTCTGATTATTCTATTCCATGAGTTTCTTCACTCTCTGACATCAAGAAGTTTTCTAATGTGGCATCAAGGGGATCGTCACAGTCCTCTTCATCATCAATTACATCAGAGTTTGAACATGACAGCCCCTTGCAAGAAACACATATCACAGAGCATTTTAATCCTGCCTTTCTACAGCTGCAGGTGGCAGTCATGCAACCTTTAGCACATTTGCATGACACAATGTTGAGTAGGTCTGGTGGAGCTGGGTCTTTATCAGTAGTGACTGGAACCAATCCTTTTGTAGTTGCATTCCAACCCCAATTTGTTGGAGACAAGTCATTTCCCAACCACTTCTGCACTTGGTGATATGTACGTAAGGAATGAAATCGAGCAGCTGCATCTGTAGGAGGCAGAGAAGCCAAAGTGAATTTACTCTTAATGAGTGACTGAGCATAGCACACATATCTCAAATCAGAAAGGGATTCACATTCATTATGCCCATATAAGTGAAGAATGAAATTCTTTCCTGCTTCAGCAATCTTTGCAGATTCAGCAGATGGTTCTTTAAAGACAGCAACAAGATCTTTTAATTCTTCATGTTTTTCCATAAGCCTTATGAACTTCAGTTTTCCCTGTCTAAAAAGGCAGCAGTAGGGTCGGACCCACTAAATGCATGTAAGAAGAGAATGTTGTCCTTGATGACTGATCCATATTTCATGGAGGTTGGTGTGTACAGCTTGCTTTCTGTATTTCCTCTGCCTGGTTTTAAGATGTATATATTTGTCCTTGATCCAACCAAGGCTGTAAGGATGATTAAGAGGTCTACATCTTCTCCTACGATTGTTACTGATTCAGCCATGGTAGATTCTTCAATAGCAGTAGCAACAATCAATCTGTCTGCATCTTCAGTAGCCTGTTTTACTGTATAACCCTCATTGATCAGTCTAGTGGTGAGCATTGTAATAAGCCGGCTCTTATTTCTCTCATTTGAAAGAAACCTGGTTTGACTTGTTGTTACGGGCATTGTTTCATCAAACATTGTGTCTGTGGTAGAACAAATCATTCGCCGAGCACGCTCAGCACATTTTGTACTTTTGTCTGCTAGATTTTCTGGATATCCATCATATATAACAATGGCATTTCTCTTGTAGTGGTTCTTTACATATTCAGTGTACCTCTTTAGAATGGCTGAAATCATCTCTCCTTTTAGCCAAACAACTCGATGCATCAGAAATCCTCCATCAATAACAAAAACCGTATCTCCAACAATTCCTGTGTCACTAAGAGGTGCAAATAGTTCATACATCACGGATTTCTTGGTTTTGCGCATTCCTATCTCATCAAAGATGGACAAGGGATATGGAGCTACTAAAAGTAGTTCATACTCAAAGTTAAGTTTGAATAGTTCATGTGAGTTCTTGGTGAATGAAATTCTTCTAAATAACATCTCACTTTCAACTGGACATACAACATTTCGTATTTTTACTCCTGTCATGGCAGCTCCTATGGGTTTGACTCTATTCCTCCGTGCAAATTTGACTTTTGCAAAGTTACTGCCAACAATATTTGACATTGAAACTACTCCAGCATCAAAAGCATTATGAGGATTTGTTTCTGTATCTCCCGTTACTCCTGTGCTTATCGACATAATGCCATCAAAATCTGGAAATGGTGGGTGGGATAAGAACCATCCTACAAAGTGCTGAAGATCTTCATTATCTCTTGAAATGCGAGCCTTTCTGGCATCTGCATGCTGCTCTCCTGTATTGTAAGCAACATCACAATACTCCTCAATTATCTCTGTGATCCTCAAATTGATAGGCATTCCAAGAACCCATCTGGTTAGCAGAGTCTGACATTCCTCTACCATGGGTCAGTCCACCAGAACTCTTCATGGAACGCATCAAAGTCTGTTCAATGGTCATGTCAGACCAGATGCCGGACCAAAATTTTTCCGACCTTCTTATTGTAAAATAACCCTTTTGAACATAATCTTCATATTCCTTTGGGGTTATGTAGTCCTTAAGGTCTAACATGTAGGAAAAAATTTAAATTCAAATATTATCGTACTCCTAGCACCAAAACGGTGCAATAAATAGAAAAAATGAATAATGGAGATTTTATAGGAAATTTTATGAAGATTATTTTTTGTATCAGTAAACTTTCAACTAAATTCAGTCCTAAGCGAGATATTTGCAAAAAACTGTTTTTCGCCGCCATTTTTCCAAGATGGCGGCCAAATCCGTGGCGGTAGAGGGGTGCAAAATTAATATGTTATTAAGTACCCTATTACAAAGATAATGAAGCTTGTTCCAGCTTTCCATGAATTTTTTCCTTATTCGGCCTTTTTTCCTCCCCTATTGACTGGCCTACAAATGGAGAGAGAGAGAGAGAGAGAGAGAGAGAGAGAGAGAGAGAGAGAGAGAGAGAGAGAGAGAGAGAGAGAGAGTGTTCAACCTAGCTATACTCTCTAAAGACAGTCAATCATTCCTTCCAAAGGAAATCACATCCACGCAATACACACACCATTGACTCTCCGTCACGCAGATGATGAGTGAAGGCACGAGAGTTTCTGGAAGGCTGCAGCAGCCCCCTCGCCACCCGTGTGGGCCTGACCAGGAGTGGCTTACGCCTGTTCCGGCAGGTGTCTACTTGCCTACTCCCAGGATGCTGGCTTCGCACATGACGTATTATGCACTGTCGTTCTTGATTTTTTTCTGCAGATTACATTTTAATGTGACGTGTTAACTCAGGTACACAGGGAACAGTCCCTGGCGCGAGATGAACCGTGGGTGTTTGTTGTTATTGTTGTTGTGGCGGGAACGTGAGCCAGGGGTCCGTTTCACTGATTTTTTTTATTTTTTTATTTTTATTTTTAGGCCAATTTTTATTATTTAATTATACGTTAGTTGGGGTTGTTCCGAGATGGGTCTGTGCACATTTCAGCGGAATTCGAAGAATAGTTTACAGTTTTTACATTTTTTGTAGTTTTTCCACCCTAAAAAAATCAAAACTAGTAAAGTTTTTATCCAATTTACATGATTTTCTAACACTGTATACCCAGCAGGTCCTGTGCTGCAGCTGCTGCACGGGGACGTGCTGTGCAGGCAGCCACCAACTTGTGTGCTTGGTGTCCTGTGTGTCTCGTGGCTCTGGTGTCCGCTGGCCTTCTCACGCCTGGCCAGCAGCCCAGCAGGCTCAGCCCCCTTGAGAGGTGCAGAACAGCACCGGCTGTCCTCAGCAAGCTGCGGCTCCAGAGGCTGTGGCTCCGTGGTCTCCCCAGCCCCGCACAGCACTGAACAGGCAACCGCAACTTGCCCTGAAGGTGTCAGCCTCTGTTGGTGCAGGATGCCCAGGTCACCACACCTTGCCTCTCAAGTCAAAGGTCACCCACAGACTCTGGTATTTATCTATGAAAACAACTAGTACAATTATAGAACTCCTTCACCCATTTTCTTATTGCATTATTTTGACAAAGGTCATTCTTAAGCCTGATAATTGGATCCTTCACTGAGCTCAACCTGCCATCTGGTGGCCCTCACCTGGTTTACTCACCTGGTGAGCTTCCCGACCCCGCAATCCACATGATGAGGAGGGGATACTAGAAAGCAAGCAATCTGCAGATGTTCCAGCTCTCAACATATAATTACATACACAAAAACAAGTACCAATGAAAGAGCTGGATAGTGCATCATATGCAGTCAACTTGTAATAGCATTTATAAGATTAGATGAAGAGCTATAGTCCACTTAATGATATTCTAAAAGTTTGTCCCCAAGATGATGAGCTAGTGCTGATTTAAATAGAGATAGAGACTGGAGGGTGACTAGGGATTCAGGGGGGAAATTCCACAAAGGAATTCCTCTGACACTGAAGGACCTCTTCCTTAGTTCAAGCTGGGTCCAAACATGTGCTATTTTGTACAAGTGGCCTCTGTTGTGTAAATCAGGAGTTAGAACAAAAAGGTCTGAAGGGGGGTAAAATTCTAGTGTTTGCCCATACTCCCCCTCCCCCCCATACAAGCCTGGGGACCTAGTGGGAACACGGGGTTTCGGGTGGGGGACACGAAATCCGTCACAATTGTGTATTTTTTAGTGTAGGGGGGGATAAAAACCCTAGATCTAGGGAATTTCCCTAAATTTAGGGATTTTTTCCCTCCCACCACCACTATAATAAGCGTTTGCGACGAATTTAGTGCTTCCCATACGGAAACCACGCACTCACTGGTAGTGAACCCACCAAACGATGCTCACCTCACCATCTGGCGTGGCGCCAGAGGCCATCTGCGCTCACATAAACCACCTACACCACACTCATGCCCTCTCTCTCTTGTAGGTTGTCACCTCATCGCAAGGTTTCTGTCCTCCACAGTGTATCTTCATTGTTTATCACTGACACAAGCAAAACCACTGGCTAGTCGTGATACGTCCAATACCGTGCCTTAAACAGTACTGCGGATGCTAGAGCAAGTGAAGGCTCTCGAACCTCCTGCCCGAGCTGTTCGAACACATGAATCCTTACTGACCGCATTTTGATGTGGTCCAACATGAGTGTCTGCAAGAGAGCGGTGCAGCCAATCAGATGCAACCTTACCAACCTGCCTAGGAGCCAGGAATCTAGCTTAACCCGCAAAGGCCGATGATACCCCCCGCGTCTACCCCCCCACAGCCGCATTATTTGTCTTAAAATCAACTCTTGCAGAATGACCTGGAAGCAATTTTAGCTGTTAGTATACATATAGATACATCAGCATGTAAAATATTTTTGCTTAGCTCACCCTGGTTGCTTCAGAATAATCGCCGGTAGTTAGAGATTGTGGTGGCGCGTGCAACCTTCTGAGCTGGGCTGGACTGCTGAGGTGTCAGACTCAGTCCGTTGTGTGCCCAGGGCCTTTTGCTGGTCTATTTTGGGCCTGTTTGTTTGTTTGTTTGTTTTTGGACCCTCTGTGATAGTGGGGCAGTCACAGTGTGATTTTTTTCAGGCGTAGGAGGACTGGCCACCTGCACTGAACCCCTGCATAACTGGCCCATGTGCATCATCTCCCGACATCGTTGCAGCCTTTTTGGTCCCCCTTGGATGTTTATGGGCACGTGCAGAAGCAGCAGCCGTTGCTACAGCTGCCGTAGCACTCGTTGTTGGCGTGGCAAAGGTGGTGGTCACTTTACCGGGGTCGGTCTATGGGACAGAGGTAGGGTGTGTGGGGGAGGTGGTGATGGTGCGGGGCAACAGTGTAGACATAAGCCTACTCCTCAAGCCAAATTAGCAGCGTTATCAATGTTGTCGCAGTTTTGATATGCGTGTAAAATAGCTGTCCCATAAGGGCTCTATCGGCCTGCGGCGACGCAGTCCCATATGGGCCCTATCGGCCTTTACAGGTTAAGTAAACCTGGTAGAGTAAGTCAATTGTCTCTATACCGTAGCTATGAAAAAAATGTGATTTCTAAATAATAGTGAAAAACTTGAGAAAATTAATTGGATGTACGCCGCATGCATATTATTTTTGGAGGTAGTTCCACGAGGGCCACCAGATGGCAGGTTGAGCTCAGTGAAGGACCCAATTCTTACCTGTCTCATGGTGCAGATCCTGCCATTGTGAATAATCTTAATCCTATCTATGTCTGTATCTATCTTTCTATATATACATTGGATATTGATATTTGCAAACTTACAGATGTATTTCTATTTAACGTGTATTGGCAGCGAGCCACAGGTCAGGTTAAGTTAGAGTTGGTACAGTTTGGTTTGGTTAAGTTAAGAATGCAGCAAACAGCTTCCTATCCTCCTCTAGGTACTTTTCAGCGAGCATCTGCAGTGCAAATATTTGATCTCACAGCCTCTCACTTTCCTAAAACTCCCATGTTCATCGCCAACACTTTTTCTCAGTTATTTTCTTCGTCCTCTCCTTTAAAACCCTTCCATACACTTTTCCTGCCACACTAAGTAGACTTATTCCCCTGTAACTATCACAATCACCTCTGCTTCCTTTCCTTTTGTACAGCGGCACAACAATAGCCTTTCTCCAGTCCTCTGTCACCTCGCCCTGTTCCCATGCTAGGTTAAATATCCTGAACATCCAATCTACAACTACACCTCCTCCTTACTTCAACATTTCTGCTGTTATGCCATCAGCTCAAGGGGCCTTTGTGACTTTTGACCTCTTCACTGCCTCCTCTACCTCACCCCTCCCCACCTCCCCCTGTGGATCTGGCTGCCCTATATTGATCTTCATTCCTTCACTATTCACTTCTGCTCTTCCTTACACACTCTCTGGGGAGGAGGTGGCCGTGCAGGCATGGTGAGCTTAAAGACCTAGCGTGGACTAGGTTCGGGTCCCCACCGAAACAAGCTGATTTTTCAAGTCATCGCCAAGTGGTGGAAGATTACCCACATGTTGTCTGGATTTTCAGTCAACCTTAACTTCAGCGACTTCAGTCAAGAGGAGCACCAGAGGGCAGCATGGGCCAAGCAAGAGTCACTCACCATGGCAGCCACTATAAATAAAATTCGCTTGCGCCACTGATGGGCTGGGGTCGTCCAGAAGGCCCCTCAAGAATGACTACCAGCACTACAAGCAGTGGAAAAAAAAAATCATTACAGTTTTAAAGTGCTGCTTCCATATGTCCCTTATCTCCTCATCCCCTCTCACTAGCACTCCATCTCTCCTCTTCATCCTACAAATGTCACTTTTCTCCCCCATTTCTCTTGTAGCATCATTCCCAGAAAAGTTTTTTGTTCTGGTACTTTGCTAATATTTTCCTTCCAAAATCCTCATTGTCATGACCTAGGCTGGTCTTATGTTAGGTAGGACGTACTACAAGTAACGTAGCCAGTTAATACGACCCAGTATGTGATAGACAAGTTCAATCTTGCTATCCTGGGCCAAACCTAAGCCGACTTCACACCCACGTTGTGCTTAGAGGAGGATCAACCAAAAAATCACAGTAACAAAATAAACTCTATATTGATACTTAAATATTTACATTACAAATTCCACTTTACACTTATAGAACACACACAATATATCACCACGTTCCCCAGACCAACACAACACACACAAGTACACACCTTCCCTCTCTACTCTCTCTCCCTCTAATCTCATCACACCAAAGTAGTACAACCACCAAAGTCTTCACACACCACTTTCTGTACACACACCCTGTCTCCTGCACCCTCCAGTACATTAACACCACAACTCTCCACAACATCTCCACTAACCCATCTCCAACTCTCACAGCTCACCCACACACGTGACTCCAAGACCTCCATCTTACCCGTCTGGGCCAGTATACATAAACCTTTTCTGTTAGCCTTAACAATTTCTGCTAGTTAGCAGTGAGACGCTAACAGAAAGCAAAACTTGGCAACTGTTGGCTAGCAAACAGCTGTTTGTTAAGTCTCGGCTCAGGGGTGCCAACTGTACTATACTCTCGACGATCTCAAGTGTTTATATTCATTAATCTGCTGATTTCAATGTCAATAATAATAAAAAAACAAAAAAATGTGTTCACTGCCTGAGTCCTGTCATGAGTTTCTGCAGAATTACTGGCTGCAAAAGATGTTTTCACCTCATTTTTATCTTAGGTATTCTTTTGTCTCTCCTAAAACTTCAACTTTCTTTCACGCTGCTACAGAAGAAAACGGGAAATATTTTAGCATTCACTAACATATTGTATATATCCGCAAGGAACTATATCATAACTTTCTTCGTAAATCCAACAAACACATCTATGTATCCGCTCAAGCCTTAATCTCCTTTCATTCCCGATTAAAATGCTTTTTGGATGAAGAAAAATGGTCAACAAATAAGGGAGGAGTTACAATAAGAACATAAGCAATCCTGCTAACAGCTGTTTGCTAAGCAGTAAAAGTGCTCCCTGCCACTGTTACCCTAACAGTGCTGTTAAGGCCTCAACAAGCTTTGTGAATATCTGTTAGCGCTTAACAGAAAAATGTTAAGACTAACAGGAATATGTTAGTCTTAACAGCTGTTTGCTAGTGGTAACAAGTTTTATGTATATTGACCCTGCTCTCCAGCCCTGAAGTAATTCTCCTTCACCTCGCTTCCAGCTAACTCACCTTCCCATCCTTCATTCACGTGACGTCAAAGCACAGGTGTTCTGAGATGGGGACACCTTAAACTCTTCTTTGCTCCTCCCAGAATCCTGATGTCCTAAAGCCCTCCTCTACTTTTTCTTTCCTCCAGGTGTCCACTAATCTTTTCCTACTCTGCCCAAACACCAGGTGTTCCTTCATTGCATTCCCATTTCCTTCCCCGCCTCCATCTTCCACGTTGTCTGGCATTCCTTAACAATAACTTACACTAAAATATAACATACAGATACAAAATATAATTATGTAGGCACAAAAATACAGCGAGGCATTACATCACCCACTCTCTTTACTTTCCCTAATCAGCCTCTTTACCATCATCTTACTCTCCCTAAACTTTCTCTCCCATCTCTCTCTCGCCTCCTCTGTCACATTTCTCTGTAACTTCACCTCAACTGCCTCTTTTATCTCATCCATCAACCATGCACTCCCTTTCTTTACCTTTCCACACAGCCTATACCCGATTACTTCCTCAGTTGCCCTGATACTTGGATATTCTGGATACTTGGGGTACATTCCAGTTCCCACTGTAATTTCATTCAACGTAATATGTTTACACGGATATACTATACACTCGTGTGTGTGTGTGTGTGTGTGTGTGTGTGTGTGTGTGTGTGTACTTGCCCGAGTACTGGACACTGATGAGCTGCGGTGTGGCCGGTACAAGGAGACCACCACCTGGGTGTCCACAAACATTGGGAGCACGTGACTAAACTAAGGCCCAGTGCACACTGTAATGATGGTCACACTCAAGTCACAATTCAGTCATATATTACATTCATTTGAGTAGCAGCATGTACGCTGGCAGTCACGATCTGGTCACATATTATTACATGCACTTCAGTGGCAGCACTCACGCTGGTAGTCACAGTGTGGTCACATATTGTCACACATCAGTAGCAGAAGATGTAGAAGTAGAAGAAGTAGAAGTTGGCACCACTATAAACACTTGCCTGCGCCATGACGGGCTGGGGCTGAATACCATCCAGGCCCCTTAAGCAAGCCTATCGGTACAATAGGCAGAGACGTAAAAAAAAAAAAAAAAAAAAAAAAAAAAAGCATCCACACTGGCAGTCATGGTCTGGTCACATATTATCATATGCACTACAGTAGCAGCATCCACACTGGCAGTCATGGTCTGGTCATATATTATCATATGCACTACAGTAGCAGCATCCACACTGGCAGTCAGGGTCTGGTCACATATTATCATATGCACTACAGTAGCAGCATCCACACTGGCAGTCAGGGTCTGGTCACATATTATCATATGCACTACAGTAGCAGCATCCACACTGGCAGTCAGGGTCTGGTCACATATTATCATATGCACTACAGTAGCAGCATCCACACTGGCAGTCAGGGTCTGGTCACATATTATCATATGCACTACAGTAGCAGCATCCACACTGGTAGCTACAGTCTGGTTGTGCACCAGTAGCAATCCATTCAAAAGATATGGGGGTGCCACAGGTGGCCTCGCTCCAGTCCGTACTTGTTTAAAGGTACCAGCATTCATTCTAAAGTCAGTAATATTTACTTTCAAATTTCAGTCAAATGAGGAAACAGTGCATGGAATTCCCCTTCATCCTTCCCATCTTACAAGACTGAATGAACCCATTTACTTCATTTTCCTGTTTTTTTCTTTCTTCCACATCCAGTGTTGTGGTGATCACCACCAACTCCACTTTAATGTTTGGGTTATTTTGGCCTTAGAAAACTTTTCTTGGACTACAGTCAGTTTTTGTGTAAATGGGAATATCTACATTGTGTAGCTATTTCATTGTAGTTTGCCTTGTGTAATGTACCAGTTAATGTGTAGTCAATAAACCATCCATCTTTCTTACTGGATGTGGGTGAGCCAGGCAGTGGGGCCGTGGTGGTCGGGGGGGGCAGGGTTGCTCCACAGTAGCTGCCGTGTGCAAGCCTCAGAACAATTATCATACCAAACACATTTTTAACTCCCTCAAGGTGATTTTCATACTCCTGGTGTTGAATCGGTCAGGATTATTATAATTCCCTCAGTAGGGTTACAAAGGGGGCAGTGGGTGAGCCTCCTGGAGTGGTTTCACCAGTCAGCCCTCTGCGTGTGTGTTTCAGTGGCAGGCAGGTAACATTTTCATTATTGACGGTGTTTTCAGACACTAGTTTAACGTTAGTGGCAAGATTCTACTGTACTCTCTTAACCCTTTCATTGCTAAGCGCTCACAACGAGACTATCCCCTCAGGCGCGCTCGGGCACCCCAGCGGGGGAAGGGGATCTCTCTTAACCGCTATATCTAAAAAACTATTCATCACAGTTACAAAACAAAAACACCGTTGGAAAGAGGAGGCCAAGATCTATAAGATTCGGTTATGTAAACCTCTCCTGCAAACGAATGTACAGGCACGTTCAGGGGATGTTTTTTGCTGTGAGTGTGATTGGCGCTCACAGCGAGCTTTTAGCACCACCACCAAGTGACGCTAGTGCTCGCTCTTTTAACCTCTGTAGCTCAAAAACTATTCATCACAGCTAAAAAAAAAAAAAAAACACCATTGGAAAGAGGAGGCCAAGGTCTATACTATTCGGTAATGTAAGCCTCTCCTGCAAATGTACAGGCACGTTCAGGGGGTGTTGCCTGTGAAGACGTACATTTATACGTGCGCGACGGTCAGCCCTAAGGCAACTACTGAGTAGATCTCTTGATGATGGGGTGCTGGCAGGGCAGTATTGCCAACTGCAAAATTTACAACTATTTGGTCAAAATATCAGTCATGTGATAGGTGAAGCTATGCAAAAATGTCGCTATATTGGACAACAACATCCACCAGTTGCTCGTCCGTAGATTTTCCGCGCTGGGTTGACATGATTTTCCACCAAATTTAGTGGAGAACCCACTCAATTGGCAATCCTGTGTTGTGAAAAATATTGTTGGAACACTCTCATATGCATAGATTTGAGTGTGGATGGAGCTCGCAGCGAGCGTTTGGCACCACCAGCAAATACGCCTAACGTTCGCTGCGAGCGTTTAGCCATGAAAGGGTTAATTCCATTGTGTTTTAAGGCATTGTAAATATCTGTTTTCCTTGTCTAGTAAGTGGCAAGAATCTACTGTACAGTCACCTCTCGATTAACGTGAGGGTTACGTTCCTGGAGATGTCGCGTTATTTAAACATAATTTCCCCATAGGAGACAATGGTAATAGGGGAGATTACATTCCTGGACACTGGGAAAGTCTGCCTATTTTGGGGGTTTTGTCACTAACCTTAAAAAAAATTATTATACATTAGTAGGTCACGGAAACAACAAAAACACGTGCTCTCAATTTATTTAAATTTGTTCTTCACCTGCGTCAGCCACCGTCCCTCCTCGATCTTGATCTTGATGTCACAGGTGGCTTGGGATTTCTCCCCAGCCAGGCCTTTGTATCGGCAGCTCCTGTGAAAGAAAACAAAAACATGCGGAAAGTCTTATGTTCTACTCGGGGCAAGATATCATTCCCTACATCTTGCATGCCACATGCTCTCCAGGAACTCTTTCACTGCCTCAATCACTCGTCCATTCGTCTCTCCACTCAGCCCCAGCAGCAGCACCATCCACTCCCGTCCAGTCCTCCCATTCACCTCACGTCCCATCTCACTCAGAAACACCTGCATCATCTTCGTTCTCTCTTTGTCATACTTCTTACATTTACCCCGCGCTCCCGTCACCAGCCGCTCCCTTCACCTCCGCCACTCCACCTAACTTGCCTCCTTCCTCTTCCTTTGACTACCCATGCTATTGGTGACAAAGATAACTCCTTCAAGTTAAAGTTTTCTAAAGAAAGAATTGCTACATTACATTTGTAAGTCACTGACACAACAAAAACACGTCCTCACACTTATCATCACTTTGTTGATGCGTCACTGGTCGTCGTCTGCCGAATCCTCACCCCGCTCTCCCTCCTCCCTCCTCACCCCGTTCTTCCACCTCCTGTGAGGAGGTGGAAGGACGCTTGGGTGCCATAGTAGAGGTCAAAATGCAGTGTACGTATTCCAGAGAAACGTTCCACTCACAGTGCCGGCTAGCTTCAGACTGAGAGCGTCTCCTCGCGGTGACGTCATCGAGCGTGACGTCATTGAAAGTGATGTCATCGAGCATGACGTCATCGATGAAACTCGTGTTAGATCGAACATATCGCGTTAGTTAAACGTATCTCCTTAAATATCAACTCATGTTAAATCAAAAACGCATTATTTAAACTCGTGTTAATCGAGAGGTGACTGTACTTTGTTAATTCCTTTGTGTTTAAAGGCATTGTAAATATCTGTTATACCCTTCCAGTAAGGTGCTGCCTGCCCCGGCAAGATGACTGCAACCCCTGATGTGGCTGACAAAGCGCCTCCCTCCTGTGGCCAGCAAGGTGCTGCCTGCCCCGACAAGATGACTGCAGCCCCAGTTGTGGTCATCAAGGCACTCCCCTTCTGTGCTGCATGCCAGGGGCTGCAGCGCCAGGAGGATGGGCATGTGGAGTTACCTGTGCACTTGTGGGACTTTGTGGCGGCACATGGCCTGGTGCACCGAACCGTGCACTGCCCCTGGTGTCAGTATTCCGCTTACCTCTTCAGACACTCCAGGTTTCGTTGCCAGAGAGTGATGACAACGTTTGTTGACCACAGACTGGTGACAAAGCGATGCAACTTTGACATTTCTGCACTCAAAGGAACCTTCTTTGATCACAGTAATCTTCCCTTGAAAAAAATTTTGTGTCTGTGTTACTGGTTTGTGCTGGATACAGCAACCTACGAAGAGGTGATGGGGAGGGTGAACGTGCCGCTGTACAGACTCATCTACTGGTACACCTTGTGCCAGGAGCTCATCATCACTTACTGCTTGAACCACTGCAGGAAGATTGGCGGCCCCGGCAAGACAGTGAAGATTAGAAAAGCAAGAGTTCGTGAAAAAAAGTACTGCAGACCCTCCACCAAATGCCATTGGGTCCTCGGGGGCTTTGAGGAAGAGTCAAGGTCCTTTTTCTTGATCCCCCTCCCAAACCTCAGAAAGGAAACATTTGAAGAATGCATCAGGGAATGGATCCTGCCCGGAACAGAGATCGTTTCTGACTTCTGGGGAAAATGTGCATCTCTGTCTTTTGAGGGCTATGCGCAAAAGACTGTGCATCACCCAGCAAGCCGTGGCATCCCTGAGAGCAGTTCCACGCCGGAGAATGCTGAGCAGCAGCCGCAGGGCAGCCATCAAAGTGCCAGGATAAACACCTGGGCTCAGGAGCCGTTTGTGGGACAATTGACACTTACATACTTCAAGCTGACATTCCCAGACGTGTTGCAACGCTTCCACCAGCTCCTCGTGTTGGCCGCTGAGCTCTACCCTCCACAGAAAGGTAAAGAGTTTGATAGAATAGGGATGCTGTTCATAGTGCTTTTCATGACTGCTCTTCTGAACTTGTTAACTGCTTGCCTTCCCCCCTCCTGCAGCCCCGTTGCACACGACTTCCTACTCTTACTCATCCCTATTCTATCTGAGTCCCCTCTGCAAGAGTTAACCACCATCTTTGTTCTTTCATCCCTTCTGCTGGTAAACTGTGGCACAACCTTCCTCCGTCTGTATTTCCTCCTGCTTATGACTTGACCTCTTTCAAGAGGAGACTTTCAAGACACTTCTTTAGAAATTGAGCTCCTCTGGACTCATTCTTTTCTCTTTTACTGGTGTCGTGTCATGAGACATCCAGGTATCGTGAGACATCCCATCCTGAATGCATACATGAATTTCGACATGGTACCTTGTCTTTCGTCGACTGCTTGTCAGGATCTGTCCCACCCAAGTTCGTTTATTATTATAAAGCAAATGATGATGCATGTATATATATAACTAGGATCTCAACAATCTCACTTCTTCTTGTGACCTGTTCTGCTTTGCATCGTTTTTTAGGTCCTCCTTGGTACTTTTTTACACTTAGATGCTTCACTTAGTCACTCTATGATAGTAAATTTTGGGTTCCGCGATGCGAAGCTAAGGATGGGGTGTCTCATGATACCGGATGGCAGATGACACCACACTGGAACAGCACTCAGGGGGCTTCTTTGCTGTTGTCATTTTTTCTCTTGAGCTTCCCCCCTTGCCATAAACAAACTGCCGTCAGGCACCATTTCACCAACTGTACAGTGAACATGTTGTTACGTGGCCACTGCTGCGGTGCATTGCTGGACATGGTCAGTGGCCCAACATTGCACAGGAACTATAGTAGACGCTCAACTTTCTGGGCCTCAATTTCCTGGTCTTCAGATTTTCTGTACTGCCGTGTATGACGGCTTATAAGATGCACCCCCAACTTGGGCTGTCATTTGAAAGAAATAAAAATAAACAGGTTTAAAATACAAGTTTCTGGTAAAGATGTTTTGCCTGACATTTGTTGCCTTCACCACTAACAGGTCATTTCTAAAGTTTCATATGTATTCTGATCCTTACCAAGGGCTGCTTTCACAGTCACTTTTGTTTGTTTTGATCATTACCAATGAGTGGCGATCGCCGCTATGGTATTTTCACGTGAAACTGGCCGATGGGGTAGTAGTGGCAGCTGCAGAGGAAGTGAGAGGTGTCGAGTGTGTGGTAATGTGTGGGGCAGGGCTAACCCCACAGCCGCCACTGTCCCATCGGCCAGTTTCACATGGAAATACTGTAACGGCGATCACTGCTTATTGGTAACAATCAAAACAAAGAAAAGTGACTGTGAAAGCTGCCCTAAATCCAATATTTTACATTTAAAATGCTTGATACTTACTGGGGCCTGCCAGAACTGGTCCTTCTAAGAGACTCGAGGCAACTGCTTAGAGGAGTAAACAAACATGGCGGAGACTGCAACAGTGAGAGAGGGGTAACGGGTATAAAGTTTGTACAGGCGTATCACCGGAATCAGCCACAAACGGACCTTCCAAGGGCCCAGCAAACACTCAAATTAATTAATAATATACTGGATGGACATGGATATACATATGAATATTAACACAGAGGGGAGAGATGAGAATTCACTAATACTTGATGGCGGGGTGAAAGACGGCACTGCAGCGCTCTTACCTTTCAAGGGCCGAGTAAGCACATGCCACGGGCTGAGCGCAGTGTTGCCAAACTGTCGTACTCATCGCATTGCATTTTTTCGTAGTTTCCGACCGATAACTACAGCAAAAAACAAAGAAACATCAATGAGTAACAGCCTTAACGCTAACTCTTTTCGTTTTCCATTGTTATTTGTGTAGGTTAGGAGAGTTTCAGGCTTAAGAATGGTAAATACGATGTAAAGTACGATAATTCAGCGCCGCTGGATGAGCAGGATGGAGCCATCCGCTACTATAGAAAAAAATACTGTTCTTGACGTAGCAGTGATCGCCACATTGTTTACATTTGCGGAGAGGTTTCGTGAACAAACATCCGCTTTAATTTAAGTGCCAGGTACCACTAAAACTTCACTAGCCAGTAAACAAAAACTGAACCTTCACCTTACAAGACGCAGGGTGATTTTCTGGGTCTTTTTTCTGGAAAAAAAAGTGTCTTATAAGGTGTCAAATACAGTAATATTTGTCTAATGAAAACTTTACCAAATTTTTTAAAATTCAAATTCCATTAACATAACTTTACCAAATTAATCTGTACTAATGTCACTTTTTTAATTCCCTTGTTTTTTCAGAAGTTCACTTTACCAAAAATGTTCTCACTTAGCCAAGGCTTCTGTCCACTCAGGGATTTTGTCCCCACCCATGGCTGGCAGTCAGCCCAGTCCTTGGGCCCGAAGTTATAAAAATTCATGTCACTAAGTTGGACTTAAGTTCGAGTTAAATTTTATTCCTTATCTTAACTTATGCTTAACTGGCGGGACGGCCTGAGTCGGGTCAGGAGACCTTAAGTCGAATTTGCCCTTCATGATGTCTTTTTTCAAGCCTACTTGCTTTGTTGAATGTAGTATGTGGCAATCTTTCCAATTCACTCCTCTCTTCCTTTTGGAAGAAGTGAATGAGGGTGACTCTTCACCACTTGCCATGGAACCAAAGGGTGGTGAGGGGATTGAGGAACTCATGGAAAACTTAAGATTAAGTGGAACTTTCATTTTAATTTAAGAATTTTTGTAAATTTAGGCCCTGGTCTGGATTGGTAGGGACAGGCCAGCAGCCCCTTCCCTTAAAACAGTACACGTGGGCACACACAACATAAGTGCGGCCAGTGTGTGGGATCACTTTTAAAATTTGTTTTCAGAGGAGTGTTTAACACAGCCGCACGTGTCACAGGAAGCTCTCCCCACTGCCAACAAGAAGAGAAGGAAGTGGGAGAGGACGGGACCAATGTACACTAACCCTGGCGAACCTCCGGTTCTTGGTAACAGGAAACCAGCGAGGGAGGAGAAGGCTGCAGAGGCAAGGTGAGGACATGGAACATTCCTGGGGACATGTGATTGCTAGGCTTTCTTCTCACTTTTCTCTTTCTTCCTCATGTTTTTATTAACCAATGGACACAATGCCCAGATAGGAGTGTGGTCTAATCGGGAGGGTATGTGCTGGTAGTGGCAGGCCCAACTTGTGATCAGGCCATGGGGAATTAGACACACACACACACACTACATATGCAGCAGAGATGGCAGAAGTGATGAACAATAGTTTTCATAGTTTAGTTTCCACAAAAGAAGATTAATTCGTACAAGGAAAGAGGAAGGGTTATGCAGGAGATACAGTTAACGGTGCAGGAGGTCAAGGAAAGCTTGAACAAGCTGGATGTAAGAAAGGCGACAGGGCCGGATGGAGTATCAGGGTGGATCCTGAAAGAATGTAGTTAGCAACTTGCAGAGAAACTGCACTCCATAATGAACGCCTCCCTGAGTGAAGGAAGGGTACCACAAGATTGGAAGAGAGCGAACATAGTACTAATTTTTAAGGGAGGAAAGAGAGAGGACCCATTAAATTACAGACCAGTACAGGTTACTCTCGATTTACGCGAGTGTTTTACGCATTTTTGAAATAACGCAGGGTCCAAAATCCAAATGAATGTTTAATTTACACGTTTTTTCTACTTATATGCGATATTTTATGGAGCGGCCACCAGATGTCCCACGCAACTGGACTCACACAGCGCCGCGGCCACACAGCTGAGCTCAGTTCTTCCCGCACGCTACTTGAACAACAATACAGTACCCACGCTGCCACGCTACTCAACGATAGGGGTGGGCAGGTAACGGTACCAGTACCGGTACTAATGGTACCAGCTATAAGGTACGGTACCGGTACCAATACTAGCCAGGCACTCATGCTGTCCCTCATTTCTTTCTCAGACGAGTGAGGCTGAGACTGAGTGCCTGATTGGATATCTCAGTGATATGGATATTCTCTCTCTCTCTCTCTCTCTCTCTCTCTCTCTCTCTCTCTCTCTCTCTCTCTCTCTCTCTCTCTCTCTCTCTCTCTCTCTCTCTCTCTCTCTCTCTCTCTCTCTCTCTCTCTCTCTCTCCACTGAATGTATTACGCACACCTTTTCACATAAAAAAATGCCTGAAAGTTTAGCCCTGCGCGTTATACACCGAATGTACAAACTTTTAATGATTTTTTTTCTTCCTTGGAGTGTTTTTAAGGGTCTGTGTTTTGTCTTATCCAATAACAACTGCAAACTTACCTTTATTATTGTTAATGATCCTTCATAGTCCATAGCTGTCTTATAATATGTTACCATAGAATACAGGGCGATCAAATAACTTCTATACAAAAATTAAATCGGTGGAGGATCGCCCATGCCTTGCTGTTATCCCATTTTCCCGTCGGGCGCCATTTGTATATCTTGATCTTGATCAGTACAACTTCATAAAAGAATCATATTGGAAAAAAAATATCCGTGTGTTCATTATTAATTATTAATATTAGTGAGAATAATGGGGTAAATATGATATCAGAAACTGTACATCATGAGTCTTGTACGAGGAGTTATTTCACACCCGGCCGCCATTTGCATTGTTTACAAACCACACAACCACACCCAAACAACAAACAGCTGCATGCCGCGTGTCACCAGAACCGTGTGAATTGTGTCTTGCCTCGTTGTCTGTCATAACCTACGAGTGATGGTGGGAATAATATGCTTATTATGATATCAGAAGCTGTGCATCATCAGTATGTACGGGGATGTATTTCTCACAACACCAGCCCAGCCGCCATTTTCATTGCTTTACTCAAGGACACTTGTCAATTCAAGCAGTAAAGATTACACCTAAAATATATGAATTTCGGGAAACTACATTGTCAATGTTCTTTAACCCGTACATATTTCTGAGCATTTTAAGAACTTTTTTTTTTTTTTTTTTTTTTTTTTTTTTTTTTTTTTTTTGTCTTAAAATTTGGGGTGCGCGTTATACGCTGGTGTGCGTTTTACGCCGCAAAATACGGTATTTATTTTTCGACAGAAACCTACCTCTTGTTTGATTTACGTTGTTTTTGATTTACGCGACCTCTTCAAGGACGCAATACTTGCGTAAATCGAGAGTTACCTGTATCACTCACTAGTGTGGTTGCAAAGATATGCGAGAGGCTGATTAAAAACAGGTGATCGGATTTTTTAGAAAATGAGAAAATTATCTCGGACTGCCAGTTTGGATTCAGGAGAGGGAGATCTTGTGTCACCAACTTGTTGTGTTATTACTCAAGGGTGACAGATTTAATACAAGAGAGAAGGCTGGGGGGATGGAGTGTACCTGGATTTGAAAAAGGCATTCGACAAAGTATCGCACAGAAGACTAATTTGGAAAATTAAAAATAGGGGTGGAGTGGGTGAGGGACTGATTAAGTGTCTGGAGGACTTCCTAACTAACAGGGAAATGAGGACAATAATCAAGGACAGGGTTTCCAACTGGTGCCCTGTGATGAGTGGGGTCCCACAAGGTTCAGTGCTGGCACCAATAATGTTTGCTGTTTATATAAATGATATGGTGGACGGAGTGACCAGCTATGTGAGTTTGTTTGCAGATGATGCAAAGCTATTGAGATGAGTGAATGATGTGAAGGACTGTGAGGCATTGCAGAGGGACCTGTATAAAATATGGGAGTGAAGTGGTACATGACAGATGGAGTTCAACCTTGGGAAATGTAAAAACATAGTTTGGTAGGAGTGGAAGAAGATGTGAATACAATTATAAGATGGGAAGTGAGATAATATGCAGAGGAGTGGAAGAAAAAGATTTGGGAGTGACTATCTCAGAAAACATGTCACCGGACAAACACATCAACAGGATAACGGGACAAACTATGAATTTGCTGAGGAGCATAAGGACAGCATTTGTGTATTTGGACGAGGAGATGATGAAGAAAATAATAGTTACAATGATAAGGCCAAGGTTGGAGTATGCAGCAGTGGTCTGGTCTCCTTGCGAAAAGAACATAAGAAAGCTGGAAAGAGTGCAGAGTGTGGCAACTATAGTCTGTTCAGGGCACGAAGTCGGTTCAGGGTGGAGCTGGTATCGTCGTTTACCTCTAGCCATGCTGCCAAATCAACCTTCGTACATGCGTCTCTCTCTTATTTCCCATCCATGTGCTATTTGAAAGTGATATTTTTTATATATTCGGTATATAGTAAAAGAAGTTACATAGTACAGTGAGTGTCGATGTTTAGGATTATAACAACGATTTGTATAAATTCTATGACATGTGGCAGCGATTTTTTCCCATGTTGCCACGTTTTGGTGTGGTGGTGGTGGTGGTGGTCGGCGTGTCCCCTTAGGTCCCTCCCCCGGGTAGAGAGGGAGAGAGAGGGAGAGAGAGAGATAAACAGGTGGGTTGTGGGTGGGTAGGTAGGGAGACGGTGCTAATCTGATAATTGGTGGTCGAACTGGCACCGCTGCACTCATGGGAATTCAAGAATCTGCCACACCTTGAACCGACTTCATACTCTGAACAGACTATAAGATGGTACCAGAACCTTAGGATCGGACGTTTGAGGAGAGACTCAGTAGCATGGGGCTCACAACCCTGGAGAGAAGAAGAGAGAGAGGGGACCTGATAGCGGTGTACAGGGTGGCGAGCGGGATGGAGAATCTGGACAGAGAGGACCTGTGTTTGTGGAACGAGAGAGAAACAAGAGGACATAGAAAGAAGTTGAGGGCGACCATGTGCAGGCGTGATGTGAAAAAGTTTAGCTTCCCAAACAGAAGCATTGAGCTATGGAATAGACTGGAGGAGGAGGTGGTCTGTGCAAGAAACATTCATGATTTAAGGAAAAGTTAGATAAGAGAGGATATGGAGACGGGACAGTGCGAACATAGCTCTTTTCCCGCATGTCCTTTATGCCTGTTATAAAGATTCTTCAAAATGATGTTTTCTATGCCCTCTCTGGCCTCAATCCTCAGAAGGCTTATGGACCTGATGGAGTGCCTCCTATTGTCCTTAAAAACTGTGCCTCCGTGCTGTCACCCTGCCTGGTCAAACTCTTTCGCCTCTGCCTGTCAACATCTACCTTTCCTTCTTGCTGGAAGTATGCCTTCATACAGCCTGTGCCTAAGAAGGGTGACCGCTCCAATCCCTCAAACTACCGTCCTATAGCTTTACTTTCTTGTCTATCTAAAGCTTTTGAATCAATCCTTAACCGGAAGATTCAAAAGCACCTTTCCACTTCTGACCTTCTATCTGATCGCCAGTATGGGTTCCGCAAGGGGCGTTCTACTGGTGATCTCCTAGCCTTCTTAACTGACTCTTGGTCATCCTCTCTTAGCCGTTTCGGTGAAACCTTTGCTATTGCGCTGGACATATCAAAAGCTTTTGATAGGGTCTGGCACAAATCTTTGCTTTCCAAACTACCCTCCTACGGTTTCTATCCTTCTCTCTGTACCTTTATCTCCAGTTTCCTTTCTGACCGTTCTATTTCTGCCATGGTAGACGGTCACAGTTCTTCCCCTAAATCTATTAACAGTGGTGTCCCACAGGGTTCTGTCCTATCTCCCACTCTTTTTCTGTTGTTCATTGATGATCTTCTTTCCAAAACAAACTGTCCTATCCATTCCTACGCCGATGATTCCACTCTGCATTACTCAACTTCTTTTAATAGAAGACCCACCCTACAGGAACTTAACAACTCAAGGCTGGAGGCTGCAAAACGCTTAGCCTCAGACCTTACTATTATTTCCGATTGGGGCAAGAAGAACCTGGTGTCCTTCAACGCCCCAAAAACACAGTTTCTCCACCTATCCACTTGACACAATCTTCCAAACAACTATCCCCTATTCTTTGACAACACCCAGCTATCACCTTCCTCATCACTAAACATCCTCGGTCTATCCTTAACTCAAAATCTCAACTGGAAACTTCATATCTCATCTCTTACTAAATCAGCTTCCTCGAGGCTGGGCGTTCTGTACCGTCTCTGCCAGTTCTTCTCCCCTGCACAGTTGCTGTCCATATACAGGGGCCTTGTCCGCCCTCGTATGGAGTATGCATCTCATGTGTGGGGGGGCTCCACTCACACAGCTCTTCTGGACAGAGTGGAGGCTAAGGCTCTTCGTCTCATCAACTCTCCTCCTCATAATGATAGTCTTCTACCTCTTAAATACCTCTGCAATGTTGCCTCTCTTTCTATCTTCTATCGATATTTCCACGCTGACTGCTCTTCTGAACTTGCTAACTGCATGCCTCCCCCCCTCCCGCGGCCCCGCTGCACTTGACTTTCTACTCATGCTCATCCCTATACTGTCCAAACCCCTTATGCAAGAGTTAACCAGCATCTTCACTCTTTCATCCCTCACGCTGGTAAACTCTGGAACAATCTTCCTTCATCTGTATTTCCTCCTGCCTACGACTTGAACTCTTTCAAGAGGAGGGTATCAGGACATCTCTCCTCCCGTATTTGATCTTGCTTTTGGCCACCTCTTTTGCTTCTTTTTTAGGAGCAGCGAGTAGCGGGCTTTTTTTTTATTATTGTTTTCTTTTTTTGTGTGCCCTTGAGCTGCCTCCTTTGTTGTAAAAAAAAAAAAAAAAATGTCACAACTAGGTAAATACACACACACACACTAAGATAGTACCAGAACTTCGAGATCGGACGTATGAAGAGAGACTCAATAACATGGGGCTCACAACCCAGGGGAGAAGAAGAGAAAGAGGAGATCTGAGAGCGGTGTACATGGTGGCGAGCGGAGTGGAGCATTTGGACAGAGAGGACCTGTGTGTGTGGAGTGAGAGAGAAACAAGAGGACATGGAAAGAAGTTGAGGGCGACCACATGTAGGAGAGATGTGAAAAAGTTTAGCTTCCCAAACAGAAGCATTGAGCTATGGAATAGGCTGGAGGAGGAGGTGGTTTGTGCAAGAAACAATCATGATTTTAAGGAAAATTGGATAAGAGAGGATATGAAGACGGGACAGCGCAAGCGTAGCTCTTTTCCCATATGTCACAACTAAGTAAATACACACACACACACACACACACACACACACACACAAACACATAATATATATAAATGATATGCCGAGGGGTATAAAAAGTTATATGAGCCTCTTTGCAGACAATGCAAGGTTAATAAGTGAAGACAGAGGAAGACTGTGAAGAACTGCAGAAAGACACAGATAGAGTGTATAGATGGAGCCAGTTATGGGAGATGGAATTGAATGCAAACAAATGCCATGTTATGGAAATGGGAAAAAGTAAAAAAAGACAGGAAAATATACAGGTCGGAGAAGAAAACTTAAAGGTGGTACATGAAGAAAAAGACTTGGGAGTAATGATGCAAGACACATTATCCCCAGAAAAGCTTATAAACAAGTTATTTGGAGAAACCTACAGGATGATGCAAAATATAAGGGTATCATTCCATTATATGGACAAGGAAATGATGAAGAAAATAATAACAACACTGATAAGACCAAAACTTGAATATGCTGCAGTTGTGTGGTCACCTCACAAAAAGAAGGATATCAGAAAGTTGGAAAGGATACATAGAATTGCAACTACATAGAATGGTCCCAGAACTCTCGAATATTACGTATGAAGACAGATTGAAGAAGATGAAATTGATGACACTGGAACAAAGAAGGGTGAGAGGAGATCTGATCACGCTGTATAAGTTGGCAAATAAGTTTGATGAGGTGAATAGAGATGATCTCTTCTCAACTACGAGAAAGCAGGGGTTGAGAGGACATGGAAAGAAACTTAATAAAGGAACTTGTTTAGTGACTTGAAAAAGTATAGTTTTCCACATTGAAGTGTTAACACATGGAACAGCTTGCAGGAAGAGGTGGTTCAGGCGAACAGTGTCCAACAAATGAAGGAAAAGCTGAATGAATGTAGAAATGAAGACGGGACTAATAGAGCTTAGTCAGGCCCTTTAGACTACAAATAGGTAAACACACACACACACACACACACACACACACACACACACACACAAACTTACTGAGCTTTTACTCAAGAGTGACAGACATAATACAGGAGAGGGACGGATGGGTAGATTCCTTGTACTTGGACCTGAAGAAGGCTTTTGATAAAGTTCCACACACAAGATTACAATGGAAGCTGGAAAATAAGGGAAGTTTGAGAGGGAAAATGAAGAACTCGATGGAAAGTTACCTAAGGGGAAGAGAGATGAGAACAGCGGTAAAGGACATGAAATCAGAATGGAGAAGTGTAGATAGTGGAGTGCCTCAAGGATCGGTATTGGCACCAATACTTTTCCTGGTATATATAAATGATATGCCAGAGAAAGTAAGCAGTTATATGAGCCTGTTTGCAGACAATGCGAAACTGCTGAGACATATAAGAAACAGTAAAGACTGAAATTCTGCAAGAGGATCTGAATAAGATTTGGGACGAGTATGAAATGGGAGATGGAGTTCAATGTAAAGAAATGTCATGTAATGGAATTGGGAAGAGTGAAGGGAGACCAAATTGGACATATAGAATGGGAGATGGAGAAATATTAAAAAAAGTTCAAGAAGAGAGAGATCTGGGGGTGACAGTACAGGATAATCAACAGCCTGAGAGTCATGTAAATAGGATATTCGGTGATACATATAGAATGGTAAGAAATATAGGAATAGCACTCCACTACATGGATAAAGATATGATGAAAAAGATAATAACCACTATGATTAGACCAAAATTGGAATATGCAGAAACGGTGTGGTCTCCCCTTATGAAGAAACACCAAAAAAACTAGAAAGAATACAAAGGATGTCAACGAAAATGGTTCCAAAATTGGAGGGATTGTCATATGAAGAAAGGTTAAAGGAAATGGACCTACCAACACTGGAACAAAGAAGAGAAAGGGGAGACCTATTACAAATTTACGTATAAACTATTGATTAAAATGGAGGAAGTAGACAATGAGGAGTTACTGCTAACAGAAGGAAGAAACGTCAGCAACACACGAGGGCACAGTACAAAGTTGAGGAAAGGAAGATGCCTGAGAGACATAAAAAAATATAGCTTCCCGCAAAGAAACATTGAGGTTTGGAACAGACTGAGTGAGGATGTAGTATCAGCGAAGAGTGTGCACAACTTTAACCCCTTAATGGGGAGGCGGTGTCTGAATGGATAGCGTGACGGCGCCGCGTTCAGGACGACACAAGTTCAGTCCCCGCCCGGTGCCACCAAGCTGGGATTTTTCATCCGCTGCCGAGCAGCTTAAAACTACCCACATGCTGTCCAGAAGACCATCTATCAACCTAGACTCTAGATTCTAGGATTAAAGATGAGCTCCGGGAGGGCAGCATGAGCCACTGCAAGATGATGCTACTATAAACACTCGCCTGTGCCAGAACGGGCTGGGCCGACCATCAGGCCCCACCAGGAAGAAGCCTTGGGCCGACTATCAGGATCCACTGGGAAGAAGACTACCGGCGCAATAGGCCACGACGTTAAAAAAAAAAAAAAAAAAATGCTATGTTTCAGTAGTCTTGTTCTGCAGCCTGGAATAGTTGGCCAAAAGTTGCCCTTGGGAAAATATTCGCCAAAAATAAAAACTACTTAACCTAGATTAATAAACCAAACAGCATATGAAAGTACATTCCTTGTATTTCAAGATAGCGTTCTTGTTTGACCGGTGCGCAGAAAATGAAGAAGACTGAAAGGGGGGCAAACAAGTGAGGTAAAATGGCAAACAAACATCATTGTTTACATCATAAACAACGAATTGTTTACGCGATACATATGAAATGAAGAGGTAAAAATGACATATGTGAGTTATACCGTTGTTTGGCTATCCTTACCCATTGAAGAAATGCACAAATGGTGATTGTTTACACCCACGATAATTGTTTACACCCCCAAAACATCAAATTTTGAAGAAAAAAAACCTTTTCATGATATATGAGTGTGTGGTATCATTATCAACCAAGAAACCCCCCATAAAATGATTTCCAAGTTTTGTTTGCTTCTTGTTTGCAGGAATTTTTTGTGAAAAAGTTGTAGTTTTCGGTGTCAAATTGAGCATACATGACTTATGGCCCCGTTACTGAATGTAGAAATACAAAAAATGCATGATTTGCACTGGAACGTCATTATTTACACCTAAAACAAATTATTGTAATTTTTGTGACAAAACTGAAAAATTACGTACATTTCCTTCTTCCGTCTGTTTATTTGCCAATGTTTATGTGCTGCATTGCATTGTTTACGTGTTTTGTGTTTTTATACCTACCACAAAGAAACATACACATTGCCCGAGCGTGAGGACAAACTAGAGCGCAACATGGTGCACAGCATAGGAAACCGGGTATGCCTGAGTGAGTAAGTGCCGGGGCAGCGGTACAAACCACAGGCTGTGTACAAACCCATGCAGGTGTTGGTGCCGCGCGCAAAACGGGGATGACAGGGAGTAAGGAGGGAGGAGCCTGGGGGGTGGCTTGGGGTAGCGGGAATGTGCAGGATGATGGATGATGGATTTTTCCACTCCCAGAAAGTTCAAGAAGCCACAAATATTGGCACATTTTTTAAAAAATTAGTAGGACGACATATGTTGTCACCCGGGGTGAGGGACTTCTTCCGTAATGTTGACATATGTCGTCACCCAGGGTCAAGGGGTTAAGGAAAAGCTGGACAAATACAGATATGGAGACGGGACCACACTAGTGTAAAACTACAACTAGGTAAATACAACTAGTTAAATACACACACACACACACACACACACACACCAAAAAAAAAAATGTAAAGGTGCATATGGTCCATTGAAAAGGAGAGAGAGAGAGAGAGAGAGAGAGAGAGAGAGAGAGAGAAGGAAAAGGATTAAGGGGGAAGAGAAAGAGGGGGAGGTGGAGGCCTGACTCACCTGCTGTGTCTCACCTGCCCTCGGCATAAGTCGGGTTAAGTTGCCATGTGTCTCCTTAATAATAACTGTCAAAAATTACCAAAACACCTTGATCGATTTAGGGTCTATAGCAGCAGCCCAACTATAGTTCAGTTGGGTGGTCCTGCAGCCCACAGGGTAATGGACATGAAGGAAGGAAAGAAAATACGGAGTGCCTGGAAGGAACACAGCGGGTCCTTGGGTTACGACGGTCTTGACCTACCACGTTTCGTGGTTACGACGTGGTCCCCACAAATAATTAAATAATTCTTGTTTCGACTTTCGACGTTTTCTTCGTAACTACAAACTTCGTGCAGAAACTAGTTTGTTGATTGCGGTGGAAGAATACATCATCACCAAGCGTTGCACTGAGGCTGGTGCGTTGTGTACATTCTGATCATACACTACAGTCATCCCTCAAATAGTACGGGGGTTAGGGACCCAGGACCCCCATACTATTCGAAAATCCGTATAAAATTAGTGCCCCCCCCTAAAAACATTCCTGGGGCACTCCTACGGAATTTGAGTCCCACCTGTCTGGCTCAGCTGTACCCACGTGCCCAAGTTGCCAGTTATGCATTTTCTGCTGCAGTCACAGTGTAGTGTTACCACGCTGGAGGGGTCGAGGAAGACTCATCTGATGGCAGTGCTTGTAAGAAAAGGAAAGACATCACAGTGGAAGTGAAATTTGACATTGTGAAGTGATTGGAAAAGGGAGAAATGGCGATGAACATTGGTCATGTGCTGAATTCTTTTTGTTACTGTTTTTCATTTTATTATTTTGCATTTATGGCCTAGAAGTGTTTTTCTTACAAATATTAACTATTTAATTATGACTTTACTACTGCGTAAGCACAGGTTAGTGATTTAAATGCTTATGGTACTTTGATTTGAGGGTTGGGGCTGACAGTTCCTTCTAATAAAGGGTGTTTTGGCTTCATACAAAATTGGGTTATGATGGTGTTGTAGGAACGGAAGTCCGTCGTAAGTCAAGGACCCCCTGTACAAGTTTCAGTACAAGAGGTGGAAGGATTAATGGAAGGTCTGGATGTGAGAAAGGCAATGGGACCAGATAGTGTGTCAGGCTGGGTCTTGAGGGAGTGCAGTGAGCAATTAGCTGATAAGATCCAATGCATCATAGTCAGCTCACCAGCAGAAGGTAAGGTCCCAGCAGACTGGAAGTGAGCAGACATCATACCAATTCACAAAGGAGGATGCTGTGAAGACCCTGAGAACTATAGGCCAGTTTCTTTGACAGGTGTGGAAGCGAAGAACTGTGAAAGGCTGATTAAAGATTTTTTTTTTTAAGCCCTATGGCGCCGCTAGGCTTTCTTGGTGGGGACTGATGGTCATCCCCAGCCTATTCCGGCACAGGCAGGCATTTCTAGTGGCGCCACCTTACTTGGCTCATGCTGCCCTCAGCTCATCTTTGACCCTCTCTTTTTTAGAGAGGGAATCTAGAGCCCAGGATGATCGGTGGTCTTCAGGACAGCATGTGGGTAGTCCAGTGCCATTCAGCAGTGACTGAAAAATCCCAACTGTGGCAGTGGGGAGGACTAGAACCCGAGTCCGCATGGACGAGGTGCCAGCATGCATGACTACCTGGAGAAAAAACAGATTGATGGACAAACAGTATGGCTTTTGAGGAGGAAGATCTTGTACAACAAATATAATGTGTTTTTACTCACGAGTGATATACATAGTACAGGAAAGGGATGGATATGGCTCTTAACTCTTTCATTGCACATGGTAAGGGAGGCGACGATCCCCCAGGCACACTCTGGCAGCCCGACGGGGGGGGTCTCTTTTAACCACTGTATCTCAAAAACTAATCATCACAGCTAAAAAACAAAAACACCATTGGAAAGAGGAGGCCCAGATCTATAAGATTCAGTTATGTAAGCCTCTTTGTGAACATACAGGCACATTAAGGGGTGTTGCCTGTTAACACTTATGTCTGTGCGTGCGCGACGGCCAGCCATATTGAGGCAACTGAGTAGATCTTGATGGGTATGCTGGCAGGGTAGTATTGCCAGCTGCAAAATTTACAACTATTTGGTCAAAAAATTAGTCAAGTGATAGGTGAAGCTATGCAAAAATGCCGCTATATTGAACAACAACATCTGCCAGTTAGTCATCCGTAAATTTTCCGTGCTAGGCTGATACAGGTATCTCTCGATTTACGCGAGTATTGTGTCCTTGAAGAGGTCGTGTAAATCAAAAACAATGTAAATCAAACAAGAGGTAGATTTCTATCGAAAATTAAATATTCACTTCATTCAGTGGAGAGAGAGAGAGAGAGAGAGAGAGAGAGAGAATATCCATATCACCGAGATATCCACTCAGGCACTCAGTCTCAGCCTCACTTGTGTGAGGAAGAAATGAGGGACACCATGAGCGACTGGCTAGTATTGGTACCAGTACCGAGCAGTCTGGTACCGGTTCCGTACCGTATAGCTGGTACCACTAGTACCGGTTCTGGTACAGGTACCTGCCCACCCCTATTGTTGAGTAGCGTGGCAGCGTGGGTACTGTACTGTTGTTCAAGTGGCGCGCAAGAGGAACTGAGCTCAGCTGTGTGGCTGTGGGAGTGACTGGCTAGTATTGGTACTGGTACCGAGCAGTCTGGTACCGGTACTGTACTGTATAGCTGGTGCCGGTACTGTACCGTATAGCTGGTAACGTTAGTACCGGTATCTGCCCACCCCTATAATGTTGAGTAGCGTGGCAGCGTGGGTACTGTATTGTTGTTCAAGTGGCGCGCAGGAAGAACTGGGCTCAGCTGTGTGGCCGCGGCACCGTGTGAGTCCAGTTGCGTGAGACATCTGGTGCCTACTTCATAAAATATCGCGTATAAGTGAAAAAGTGTGTAAATTAAACATTGATTTGGATTTTGGACCCCGCGTTATTTCAAAAACGTGTAAACCAAACTCGCGTAAATCGAGAGTTACCTGTATGATTTTCCACCAAATTTAGTGGAAAACCCACTGAATTGGCAATGCTGTGGGGGTGAGAAGAGGCCCGTAAAATATTATTGGAACACGCTCATATGCGGGAAATTTATGTGCGATTGGAGGCCGCAGCAAGCGTTTTGCACCACCAGCATATGACGCTACCGCTCACTGCGAGCATTTAGCAATGAAAGGATTTAGAAAGCATTCAACAAGGTGCCACATAAAAGACTTGTGCAAGGTGGAGCACATCGGAGGACTTTTTAGAAAACTGGGAAATGAGGACTGTGATCAGGAATGTGAGGTCCTTGTAGAGGAAAGTGACCAGTGGAGTTTCACTGGGGTCGGTGCTGGCTCTGGTCATGTTTGCAGTTTATATCAATGACATGGTGGAGGGAATGAACAGTTATATGAGTTTGTTTGGTGATGATGCCAAGTTACTGAGGAGGATTGGAAGTGGATTGTCAAGTACTGCAACAGGACCTGGACAGGATATGGGAATGGAGTTGTAGATGGGATACAGAATTTAACACCAAAAAGTGTAGTGTGATGGAATTTAGAAAAAGCAAAAAGAGAATTTCAGGTTACTACACATTAGGAAATTAAAGTGTTTAGAAAACATCAATGGAAAAGGACCTGGGAGTAACTGTATCATATGTATTTGTCGCTGGAGAAACACTTTAATAGAATTGTAGGTGAGACACACAACCTGGTGAGAAACATACAAGTTGCTTTTTAATATCAATCCAGGGGTGTCGAGTCGGAACTTTTTTTCGGGTATAAAAAGTTCTGACTCCGACTCCAGGAAATTTTAAGGTTGTGACTCCGACTCTGACTCCAGGAAATTTTAAAGTTGTGACTCCGACTCTGACTCCAGGAAATTTTAAGGTTGTGACTCCGACTCCAGGAAATTTTAAGGTTGTGACTCCGACTCTGACTCCAGGAAATTTTAAGGTTGTGACTCCGACTCTGACTCCAGGAAATTTTAAGGTTGTGACTCCGACTCTGACTCCAGGAAATTTTAAGGTTGTGACTCCGACTCTGACTCCAGGAAATTTTAAGGTTGTGACTCCGACTCTGACTCCAGGAAATTTTAAGGTTGTGACTCCGACTCCAGGAAATTTTAAGGTTGTGACTCCGACTCTGACTCCAGGAAATTTTAAGGTTGTGACTCTTCAGAAATGTCTGAGTTATGGTACCTGGTCCCCTCCTTTTCAAAGGATATTATACACTCAATGGTGTGGGTGTCATGGGGCACCACCCCACTCATTGTAGATAGGTTTTTACTCAGAAGCCTCCAGGCTTATAATGTTTTTCTGCTGCCTTGCTGGCTTGTTTTCTTGTCTTCTTCTTCTTCCTCTTCTCGTTCTTGGTTCTGCTTGTCCTCTTTTCCTTCCGCTCAAGAGAATCTATGAAGTTGGAAGACCTCCTGAACCCAATCGAGGTCAGGAGGTTGGCTTCACTGTGCCCAAAGTTATGCTCCAGGATTGTGACCTGAGACACAAAAACAGTCCTATGTAGGCCACAGAATTTGTCTTTTGAAGCCTTCCTCCAGACCTTTCCATGTAGGCTCTCATTTTTGTTCTGTGTCCTCCCCTTCAGGCACTTCTCAAGCAGCTCTGGTCTTGTGAGGTCACGGTACACCGTCCTGATGAGGCTGAGGTTGTCATATGATATGTGGAACAAGTACATCCTATTGTCAATGTGTGGTGCTGGTCTCTCCCCTTTTGCCAGGCTTCTCTGCACCCAGCACCATGAGGATTGACTCTCGGGGCACAGACAATGTTCTTCATTTTTGGTGGCAGTGTGGTGATAATAGCTGGCCATTATCGCTGACCTCATGCTACCAACAGTCTCATGCTTGTCTCTGACAGCCTTTGTGTAGTATGAGGAGAGCTTGTCAATAACTTCGTCAGTCAGTTGCTTTGCAGCTACATGTATCGAAAAACTGCCTAAAAATCATATAAAGGAGGCCTCGTGTGCCAGAGGGGCGTAACCCCTAAAATCGCGTTTTGAGTAATTGCGCGTTAAAGTTATGTAATGAAAATTTGTATATAATAGTACAAAATGCATTATTATCATATATCAAAATAATCAATAAGTCTAGATCTACCATTTTATGCATAATTTGAGTAAATTTTATTTATATAAAATTTAAGTAAAAATTTCTTTTTTTTAACCCATTCTGTAGCCAACCCTAAAATATTGCAATATTTCTAATTTAGATATACAAGATAAAAATATATAATATATGCATTGTGTGTAAATTTCAGCCTGTTAGGTACATATTTTGAATTTTTAAGAAATTTATGAAATTGGAAAATATGCATAATTTATGTTTTGAGACCTGAAAATACCAGTAGAAATACATAATTTTGATTAAATAATTCATACTGATATAGTTTGAGTATTCACCATTGCCAGAGAAGACAATGAACTTGATGGACTTGAAGGTGGTGGTGGTGGTGGTGGGGGGGGGGGTGTTAGTAGGTGTCGGGGTCATTGGGATCAAGGTCATCCCCCTGATCACCGCTCCCCACCTGAGTAGGTATCTGCTCCTGAGCTCTAAATGGATCCGTGAAGAAGGATTGATACGATGGCTCAACGGGGGCGTGTGTTCCGAGCTGGCTCTCCCATTGGATCTCGAGTCCGCCCCTCTTCCACACCTCCACAAACTTAACATGATGTTTTGATCAGATGAAAACATGTGGTTTCAAGCCTTCGTACCACGAACACAGAGCTGCTTTTTCCCTGAAGTCTACCACCACGTGGTTTGTGAATGCCTCTGGTGGCCGTAGCTGGCAATAACTCAAAACCACCAATTTTTGGGTTACGCCCCTCTGGCACACGGGGCCTCAAATAACTTAATAAACATATAACACCTTGGTTCCAGAGCGCGGTTGCGCGCCAGTGCGCCACTCCAGGCCTGAGGTAGTGTCAAATAATGACTAATTTCCAGTGGAAACTGGCATCGTACCGCTAAGATATTTTAAAACAGTTATCCATGAAGATAGACCAAAGTATAAATGCAAAAAACAGAAAATCGAATTTTAGGGGGATATTTCCTATTCTTGGTTGTGACTCAGACTCAGACTCCAGGAAATTTTAAGGTTGTGACTCCGACTCTAGGAAATTTTAAGGTTGTGACTCCAACTCTAGGAAATTTTAAGGTTGTGACTCCAACTCTAGGAAATTTTAAGGTTGTGACTCCAACTCTAGGAAATTTTAAGGTTGTGACTCCGACTCTGACTCCAGGAAATTTTAAGGTTGTGACTCCGACTCCAGGAAATTTTAAGGTTGTGACTCCGACTCTGACTCCAGGAAATTTTAAGGTTGTGACTCCGACTCTGACTCCAGGAAATTTTAAGGTTGTGACTCCAACTCTAGGAAATTTTAAGGTTGTGACTCCGACTCTGACTCCAGGAAATTTTAAGGTTGTGACTCCAACTCCAACTCCAGGAAATTTTAAGGTTGTGACTCCAACTCCAACTCTAGGAAATTTTAAGGTTGTGACTCTGACTAGGAAATTTTAAGATTGTGGATGGAGGGGGGGAGGCATGCAGTTAACAAGTTCAGAAGAGCAGTCAGCGTGGAAATATCGATAGAAGATAGAAAGAGAGGCAACATTGCGGCGGAATTTAAGAGGTAGAAGACTATCAGTATGAGGAGGAGAGCTGATGAGACGAAGAGCCTTAGCCTCCACTCTGTCCAGAAGAGCTGTGTGAGTGGAGCCCCCCCTCACGAGATGCATACTCCATACGAGGGCGGACAAGGCCCCTGTATATGGACAGCAACTGTGCAGGGGAGAAGAACTGGCGGAGACGGTACAGAACACCCAGCCTCGAGGAAGCTGATTTAGTAAGAGATATGAAGTTTCCAGGTTTTTTTTTTTTTTTTTTTTTTTACGTTGTTGCCTATTGCACCGGTAGGCATCCTCCCGGTGGGGCCTGATGGTCGGTCCAATGCTTCTTCCAGGTGGGGCCTGATGGTCGGCCCAGCCCGTTCTGGCGCAGGCGAATGTTTATAGTGGCGCCATCTTGCATTGGCTCATGCTGCCCCCCGGAACTCGTTCTTGATTCGCTTGGACGGCTTCCTCTAGAGTACGGGTTGATGGGTGGTCTTCAGGACAGCATGTGGGTACTTTTAAGCCACTCGGCGGTGACTGAAAAATCCGAGTGGTAGCGTGGGGATTCGAACCCGCGTCGTCCATCACGCGGCGAATGTGGGTCCAGTACGCTATCACTTCGGCCACCGCCTTTGAGTTAAGGATAGACCGAGGATGTTTAGTGTTGAGGAAGGTGATAGCTGGGTGTTGTCAAAGAATAGGGGATAGTTGTTTGGAAGATTGTGTCGAGTGGATAGGTGGAGAAACTGTGTTTTTGAGGCGTTGAAGGACACCAGGTTCTTCTTGCCCCAATCGGAAATAATAGTAAGGTCTGAGGCTAAGCGTTCTGCAGCCTCCAGCCTTGAGTCGTTAAGTTCCTGAAGGGTGGGTCTTCTATTAAAAGAAGTTGAATAATGCAGAGTGGAATCATCGGCGTAGGAATGGATAGGACAGTTCGTTTTGGAAAGAAGATCATCAATGAACAACAGAAAAAGAGTGGGAGATAGGACAGAACCCTGTGGGACACCACTGTTAATAGATTTAGGGGAAGAACAGTGACCATCTACCACGGCAGAAATAGAACGGTCAGAAAGGAAACTGGAGATAAAGGTACAGAGAGAAGGATAGAAACCGTAGGAGGGTAGTTTGGTATCAAAAGCTTTTGATATGTCCAGCGCAATAGCAAAAGTTTCACCAAAATGGCTAAGAGAGGATGACCAAGAGTCAGTTAAGAAGGCTAGGAGATCACCAGTAGAACGCCCCTTGTGGAACCCATACTGGCGATCAGATAGAAGGTCAGAAGTGGAAAGGTGCTTTTGAATCTTCCGGTTAAGGATTGATTCAAAAGCTTTATAAAAGATATATATCGCCACCCGTACTCTTAGGGTTAAATGAACTTTTTTAAACATTCTCTCTCTCTCTCTCTCTCTCTCTCTCTCTCTCTCTCTCTCTCTCTCTCTCTCTCTCTCTCTCTCTCTCTCTCTCTCTCTCTCTCTCTCTCTCTCTCTCTCTCCACCACCAATCCCCATGCCAGCTGAGAATGATAGAAAAATCACAAATTTATACCTATGAATTACTAACTATCACTACAGAAAATTCTCACAACTTTATGCCTATGAATTACTAACATTCTCAACAGAAAAATCATGCAACTTTAGGCCTACAATATGCGCCAACCAATTAGTCGTCATCAACGCACAAATGTAATTAGCAGCATGAGTTAAAAAACATGAAATTACCAGTCTTAAAAGGTACTTACCAAGATGTTAATACTTTATTTATTTATTGTTTACAGTAGAGGAAGCAGTTCAAGGGCAAAAAAAAGAGGAAACAATAATGAAAAAAAAAAGCCCGCTACTCACTGCTCCTACAAAAGAGTCAAGAGGAGTGGCCATAAGATAGGTCAATTTTGGGAGGAGAGGTGCCCTGATACCCTCCTCTTCCTTTCTTCTTTATCACTTTATCCACTTATCTAGGCATGAGGGAAAAGGTTCCACTTAATTCTCAAGGGTTTGAGTGTTCAGCGTTGTCCACTCCTCCCTGACTGCCGCCTCCAGCTAGGCGTGTCTCTTCTCTGACGACGCCTCTTCATCAGCGACCATAGGTTTGCAATGAGATTTAGATTTGGTGAGTTGCTTGGCCAGTCCTCCATGAATGTTATCAGACAATCCTGAAGCCACTCTAGAACATATTTCGCCCTGTGACAGGGAGCACCATCTTGCATGAAGACGTCTGCCTTGCATTTTTAAAAGAACTGGGTAAGTGATCACATAACAGCTCTTAAGTTGTTGCACTGATTGATGTTTTCATTTCTAGGTAAAACTTCTAAGTCACCTACACCATGATAACTATGTAAAACAAGCCCAAACCATCAATGAACTGGGATACTTTTCTGGCCTGCACAAAAACTTTTGTCAAGCAAATCACAGTGGCTGAGTAGTTAGTGTACTGGCCCTGCATTCAGCGCATTGTCCATGATGCAGGTTTGAATCCACCGCTAACCACCTGGGATTTTTCAGTCACTGCCGAGTGGCCTAAGACTACCCACATGCTGTCCTGAAAACCAACCAATCAACCCGGACTCTAGAAGAAGCTGTGCAAGTGAAATCAAGAATGAGCACCGGGGGACAGCATGAGCCAATAATAATGGCGCCACCATAAACAATTGCCTGTACCATGACGGGCTCAGGCCAACCATCGGGCCCCTATGAAATAGCCTGCCAGCGCTATAGGCCACATATAAAAAAAAAAAAATGCCGTCATATCGGTACACAGATGATCCTTGGCCACAGCTGACTCTGAGCACTGCCCCGTCACTCCACAATACCACTTAGTCTTATCCCACTGAAAGTATTGTCTTGCAAATGTGACCCTATGCTCCTATTGCCTTAGGGTGAGGAGAGCACACATCGTCTTTGAAAAGGGAGGTCGTCCTAAAGTGAGTGCTGAATGGTTCTGGACACATTACTGAGTAGGGCAAAGTTTGTTTCTATTGATTCTAGAGATGTTATGTGGGGATCATCATCAACTTGACGCCTGATAAGAACCAAAGTCCGTGATGACAACTTGTGTCTCCTCTGTGAGCTTCACTTGTGGTCGGGTGCTGCCGGCTCATCAATGTCGCAGAATTTTATGATCAACCGCTGCACACTTGTGAACATGACCGTCACACTCTTAATATTTCTCCTGCTGGATGCTGAGCTTTAATGCAGATATATATGACGGACACAATCTGCTCTTTCAACTAATCTTTCCTGCGACTCATTGTGGACAGAATGAGGCAACAAAGTCAGCGCATCAGTAAGAATATCTTAATGTGGCAACAGGACACTCGCTTTCAGAATTCTTCACTCACTCGTGTCAAAGTGACAACTGGCATAATTAACGGTTGCAATAGGGCACAAAAATAATATCTTGTACTGTCAGATGTATGAGATGCCACTCTGGGCTTTTGGGTGAGCTTTTAACCCCTTCACTCCGGCGACGCTGACGTCGGCATCCGACGGGCGTCCGATGGCGTCACCGTATGGAAAAGGTTAGTCCTCTTCTAAACCTCTTAATCCTCTTCCATATCCTCTTAATCCCCTTCTAAACCTCTTAAGAGGAAATGGAAGAGGATTAAGAGGAATTTAGAGGAGGATTGAGAGGTTTAGAAGAGGATTAATCCTCTTTCTTTTCCTCTTGAGACCGTTTCCATACTGTGACGCCGATGTCTGCGTCACGAATGGAAAGGGTTAATGAGTTTATTTTCTCGCCCGAGATTTGAGGTTCAGGCCCACACAGTGACTAATCTGTTGGCGCACAGTGTATTGATCACCTTTTTTTAACAACAGAAAAATCATACAACTTAAGCCCATGAATCACCACCTTTAGTGATAGGAAACCCACACAACTTTAGGCTTATGAATTGTCAATTTTGACAGAAAAAGCATGCAATTTTAGTCCTGCGAACCACCAACTTTAATGACAGAACAATCACAACTTAAGGCCTATGAATCACCCACTCTAAAGATGGTGATTTGTAGGTCTACAGTTGTGTGATTTTTCTGTTGACCTCTTTTGGCGTGGTCGTGTAGTCTGAAAGTTGTTTTAAAACACCACTTGCTCAAAACTAAAAAAAATGGTAGGCCATCTCTTTCACATTACACACCTCATATATGGTATTGAGAATGTTCACCTTGTAAGAACTTGTTTGGTGTTTTTCAGCATCAGATGTGAAAAGATTACAGTGACGAAGGTTGAGCACACCAGGGAACCTCCCCAAATTGAGATAGTGATCACCGAGGAGAAGGAAGTGACACCCAGCGCAGCGCAGGACCCCCTGGCACTCAGCCCCCGCCAGCAGCCAGCCTGGGAGGAGGACGCCACGCATGCACAGTAAGGAGGGGAAGTTTGTGTTACCCCGGGCTCATAGTCTCAAATATTTCAGGGCCTCTACACACACACACACACACACACACACACACATTAATTACACTAATTAATTATACATACACATTAATGAAGAGCATATGCCAGTCAGACATACAAGGGAAAAGAAGGAAAGGAAGGCAGTGGAACAAGTAATTGAAGCAATTCAGGAAGAAGGTCATGAGCTGGTAGGGGAGATCGAAGAAGTATTCAGGCTTGGAAAGTATGAAGAAGGAGCCAAACAACCAGTTAAAATTAGTTTAGGTCTCAAGTGGCGGCAGAAGAAGTGGTGGGAAAGTCATGGAAGTTAGCAAGAACAGAGACCTACAAAAAAGTCTGGGTAAGAAAGGACAGAAGTGTGGAGGAAAGGAACACGATAAGAGACTTGAAGAATCAAGCCAATGAAAAGAATGAAATAAGATCAGAAGAGGATAAAAGGAAGCCTTTCTGGAGAGTGATAGACACGGACCTAAGGAAGTGGTACAGAAGGGAAGAGGAGACAGCTTGAAGGTGGCATACACTAATGTGAACGGGTTAATATCGTCAATGTTAGAAATAGATTACCTGGGTAAGGAAAAACCAGATGTTATGGGGATTACAGAAACCAAATTGACTGGTAGTATAGATGCATTTAACATAAGGGATGGTAAATATAATGTATGGATGAGAAATAGAGAAAACAAACAAGGAGGAGGAGTGATGCTATTGTTGAAAAAAGAATGGACAGTGGAGGGTGTCACCTATGGCGAAGGGGAAGCGGAGGTCTTGAGTGTGGGAATAAGACTGCAAAGGGGAGGATGCAGAAATATCATAGTGGTGTATGTCCCTCCAAAAACCAATTCATGGACGGAAGAATTGTAACAACAAGAAGCTGGAAGACACATTGGATTGCCTAAGGAGATTGCTGGAGGAGAAGGATAAGATTCTGATAATGGGGGATTTTAATTGTAAGGAAGTGTCATGGGAAAACTGGTCAACAGAAGGAAGTGAAGCTTCATGGGGGAACAAGATTTTGGAATTGGTTACAGATAACGTCCTCACACAGTGGGTGGAGGAAAATACAAGATTCAGAGGAGAAGACGAGCCATCTAGATTGGACTTGATAATCACCAGGGAGCCAGATATCATGGAGGAGATGAACTATAAGAGCCCTATAGGGAAGAGCGATCACGTACTTATCGAGTACATATTACGAGAAGGAGGTAAAACAATCAGGAATGAGGACTACAGGAAAGAATGGTTTAACTTTAATAAGGCAAATTTTGAACAACTTGGGAAACATTTTGAGGAAGCACAATGGGATACTTTTTTTGAGGCTGAAAATGTGGAGGAAAAATGGGCTATTTTTTTATGGATTTACAACGAAGGAGTGGAAAAGTGGGTACCAAGGATGAAAGAAGGGCAGAAATCAAGAGAAGAGTGGTACAATAGAAAGTGTGTAGACGCCAAGCAGGAAAAGGAGAAGGCATGGAACAAATGGAGAAAAAATAGGAGGATGGATCTATGGAATGAGTACAAAAGGAAGAGGAATGCTTATGTCAAAGTAAGAAGAGAAGAAAAAAAAATTTGAGAAAAATATTGTAGATAAGTGCAAAGACCAGCCAAAACTGTTTTATAAGTTCATAAATGGAAAGTTGAAAAATAGAGATGAGATCCAGAAAGTTAAAGTTAATGGTGAAACTTTTGAAAGTATAAGTGAAATAGTAGAAGTGATGAATAACTGTTTCCAAACAGTGTTCACAAGGGAGAGTGAGTTTGAAGGTGTAGATGCAGTGCCGGGGAATAGAGTGCATGGGTCTGGAGCCCTCTTCCAGTCTCTCGGTACCTTCCCTTGTGCTAGTGAGACATTAATCAAGTTGCTCAACTTTTCAGCTATTTGCTGGTTACACTCTTTTAGCACCCAATTTGATATACCATCCGGTCCTGCTGATTTCCTGGCATCCAATTCTTCCAGTAATTTTCTAACTTCATGTAATCAGCAGATGAAGTTAGAAAATTATTGGAAGAATTGGATGCGAGGAAATCAGCAGGACCGGATGGTATATCAAATTGGGTGCTAAAAGAGTGTAACCAGCAAATAGCTGAAAAGTTGAGCAACTTGATTAATGTCTCACTAGCTCAAGGGAAGGTACCGAGAGACTGGAAGAGGGCTAACATCGTCCCAGTACATAAAGGAGGAAGTAAGGAAGACCCGTTGAACTATAGGCCAGTGTCACTAACAAGTGTAGTAGCAAAGATGTGTGAGAAAATTATAAAAAACCAGATGGGTGGAGTATTTAGAAGAAAACAGTATATTAACAAATAGCCAATTCAGATTCAGAGGAGGACGGTCTTGTGTAACTAATCTGATCAGCTTCTATTCAAGAGTAATTGATATAATACAGGAAAGAGACGGTTGGGCAGGTTGTGTGTATCTGGACTTAAAGAAGGTGTTTGATAAAGTACCACACAAGCGATTAATATGGAAACTTAATCATGTTGGAGGTCTGGGTGGTTCAATATTGGATTGGATTATGGACATTTTGACAAAGAGAGAAATGAGAACAGTAATCAGGAATAATAAATCAAGCTGGATGGAAGTGACGAGTGGAGTCCCCCAAGGATCGATGTTGGCTCTGATTATGTTTGTAACTTATATTAATGACATGACAGAAGGGGTGACAAGCTATATGAATATGTTTGCTGATGATGCTAAAATAATGAGGAGGGTGGCTAATGAAGATGACTGTGTAGCCCTGAGCCAAGATCTCAATAGAATAAGCGAATGGTCACGCAAATGGGAAATGACATTCAATACAGAGAAGTGTAGCGTGATGGAGTTTGGTAAGAGCAGTAGACGAATATCGGGGAACTACTCTCTGAGTAATGAAAGAATCATGAAAAAAACTGAAGCAAAAGATCTGGGAGTGATCATAACAGACAGGTTATCCTTTGGAAAACATATAGACCGGATAACTGGGGAAACATACAAGAAAAAAAAAAAGCAGCACATATATTTAGATGAAGAGATGGTGAGAAAACTAATAACATCGATGATAATCCAAGACTGGAATATATGGCATTAGTGTGTAATTAGATGAAGAAGAAAGAAAGAAGAAGAGGAAAGGAAAGAACAAAAGAGCAGCGACAAATTACCGGAAACTCTGAGAGAACATACTTATGAAGAAAGACTGGAGAAATTGGGACTAACAACACTGGAGAGCAGAAGAGAGAGAGGGAACCTAATAGCATTGTACAGGATACAAAAGGGATTGGAGAAATTGGACAGGGAAGACCTAGTATTTACCTAGTTGTAGTTTTACAGGGCCTGGGCTTACGCTCGTGTGGTCCCGTCTCCGTATCTATAATTATCCAACTTTTCCTTGAATCTTTGCACACTCTTCGCCGATACTATTTCTTCACTTAATCTGTTCCAAACCTCTATATTTCTTTGTGGGAAGCTATATTTCTTTATGTCTCTTGAGCATCTTCCCTTCCTCAACTTTTTACTATGTCCTCTAGTATTCCTGCTGGAAGGTTCCTCTCTTAGTAGCAATTTCTCGTTATCTACTTCTTCCATTTTACTCAATAGCCTATATATTTGTATTAGGTCTCCTCTTTCTCTTCTTTGTTCCAGTGTTGGCAAGTCCATTTCCTTTAGTCTCTCTTCATATGTCAGTCCCTCCAGTTCTGGAACCATTTTTGTTGCCATCCTCTGTATTCTTTCTAGTTTTACTATGTGTTTCTTCATATGTGGAGACCACACTGTTTCCGCGTATTCTAGTTTAGGTCTGATCATAGTAGTTATTAATTTTTTCATCATTTCTTTGTCCATGTAGTGGAATGCTATACCTATATTTCTCACCATGTTATATGTATCACCAAAGATCCGATTTATATGACTTCCTGGTTGCATATAATCTTGCATTATTACTCCCAGGTCTCTCTCTTCATTTACTTTCTTTAATATTTCCCCATCTCCCATTTTATATGTCCATTTTGGTCTTTCTACACTTTTTCCCATTTCCATAACATGACATTTTCTCACGTTGAATTTCATCTCCCATTTCTGACTCCATTTCCAAATCTTGTCTAGGTCCTCTTGCAGCTCCTTGCAGTCTTCACTGTTTCTTATCTGTCTTAGCAGTTTAGCATCATCTGCGAGCAGGCTCATGTAGCTGTTTATTCCCTCTGGCATATCATTAATATAGACTAGGAAGAGTACTGGTGCCAAAACCGACCCCTGGGGCACTCCACTTTCCACTGCTTTCCATTCCGATCTAGTGTCCTTAACCACGGTTCTCATCTCTCTTCCTCTTAAGTAGCTTTCCATCCAGCACTTCATTTTCCCTCTCACTCCTCCTTTATTTTCTAGTTTCCACAGCAGTCTTGAATGTGGAACTTTGTCAAATGCCTTCATTAAGTCTAGGTAAATGCAATCCACCCACCCGTCTCTTTCCTGTAATTTGTCCGTCACTCTTGAGTAAAAGCTCAGCAAGTTTGTCACACATGAGCGGCCTTTCCTAAACCCATATTGATTGTTTGTGATTAAATTATGTTCTTTTAGAAATCTCATCCATTGTTCTTTTATTAATTTCTCACATATTTTGCATACTACACTGGTCAGAGACACCGGTCTGTAATTTAGGGGTTCTTCCTTTTTTCCACTTTTGTATATAGGTACCACTTCTGCCCTCTTCCACTCCCTAGGCACTGTGCCCGTTTTAATTGAGCACCTAATGATGTCATATATCGGGCCAACTAGCTCATTTCTGCACTCTTTAAGTATAAAACCTGAAACTCCATCTGGTCCCATGGCCTTCCCTTCTTCCAATTCCCCCAATAGTTTTTTTTATCTCCTCTTTATCTATTTTGACCTCTTCCATATATACATCTAAGTTGTTTTCTTGTGGTTCATTAAATACTGATTCTTTGGTAAACACATGCTGGAATTTTTTGTTAAATAATTCTGCCATGCCTTTGGGATCCTCAATCTCTACATTCTCTTCAGTCAGTCTTTCAATTGTTTCTCTTGATTTAATTTTTCCATTTATAAATCTATAAAATAGTTTAGGTTGTTCTTTACACTTTTCCACAATATCCTTTTCGTATTGTTTCTCTTCTTCCTTTCTCACTTTCACGTACTCATTTCTCGTTGCTTTAAAGTCTTCTCTGTTTCTTTGTTTTTTGTTTCTTTTTAATCTTGACCACGCTTTGTCTCTCTTTACTTTTGCCTTTGCACATCTTGCATTAAACCAGTCCTTTTTGGCCCTCTCCCTCGGTCTGTATTTTGGTACGAACTTCATAACACCTGTGTTGTACGCCCTCATGAAAATATTATATTTTCCTTGAACTTCGCTTGTACTCATTAACTCATTCCAATCCATTTCACCAAAAAACTTCTTGAGGTTTTCCACCCCTGCTTTCCTATAGTTTAATCTATTTCTTCTATAAGTCTTGTCTTGTTCCCTTCCTTCCTCCTCCATTTCCATCTCTATGAGCACGTGATCACTTTTTCCCAGGGGGCAATCATACCTCAATTCATCCTTCACGTGAATTTCTCTTGTCAACACCAAATCCAGTCTTGCCGGTTCATCGTCTCTTCTATATCTAGTTCTTTCCTTCACCCTTTGTATCATCAAATTTTCCATCATTAAATTCAAGAATCTATTCCCCCATGCCACATCACTACCATTGCTCTCAAACCTCTCCCAGTCAACCTCTTTACAATTGAAATCGCCAACTAGTATTACTCCTTTGTTTGCCTTAAGTAATCTCCTCAAACTCTGTATGGTGTCATCAATCATGTTTTCATAATCTTCTTTACTCCATGATGTAGTTTTTGGTGGTACATATGTTACTGCAATCGTCATCCTTTCTCTGTTCTTGTTTTCCAAGCTTACACTCACTATCTCTGCTTTTCCCTCTCCATATTCTATTGATTTTACTAATAACTCTTTCTTTATCATTATCACCACTCCTCCTCCGCCTTTGCCCATTCTATCCTTCCTCCACACATTGTATCTTCCATCTAACTCTCTCATCTCATCTCATACACGTGGAACGTGACAGAAGTGTGACAAGAGTCAATGGTAAGAAATTGAAGAAGAGCGACTGTAGGAGAGACATCAAGAAATACAGTTTTCAATACAGAAGCATAACAACATGGAACAGACTTGACAAGGAGACTGTGTGTGCAAAAACAGTTCTTGAATTTAAAGCCAAACTGGATAATAAGCGTTATGGAGACAGGACAGCACGAGCCTAGTATGGCTCTTTTTCTGTATTTCACAACTAGGTAAATACACACACACACACACACACACACACCGACCACAGCAGCAAGAGGACATGGACAGACGAAGCAACAGCTAAGTCATTTGGGTCCCATCTCCAGGAGTTCAGGAATTGAGAGAATTATGAGAGAGTGAGAAGCAATAAGTAAAATGGGGAGGAGAAGGAGAGGAAGGAGGTTGGATGGAAAGTAAACAAAGATTCAAGACAGCGAAGTCTTCTAATCGACAGGGAGAGGACTCGGGTGAGAGTTTTGAAGGCTTCACGGCAAAATCAGCAATGGAACCAGTACAGTGGAAAAGAATAAACAAAGTGGAGCAGGACTGTGACAAATTAGTGATAGAAATGAGGAAGTAGAGAAATAGAGAGAAATGGAAACTCTTCTGCTGTGGCCATCCCCTGATGGGAGCTCCTAGGAGCAGGTGTCGATGAGATGATGATGATGAAATGAGGAAGTTGAGAGCGGAGTTTGGGGAAGTGGTTCAGCCACTGACCGAAGTAAAAAAGAGAGATGATGCAGCAAGGAGAAGAGACGAGGAGACAAAGAAAATGGTAGAGAACTTGAAAGAAGAAATAATTAACCCCCAGGGTGCCAGCGCCGTTTATTTACGACGGCGGGTAGGCGCACAGTATGTGCCAGCGCCATTTATTTACAGCGGCAATTTAGAAAAATCGCCGTGGCCTTATTTTGACTGAGAAGCTTTTCATGCTTTGTCAGGACACTCTTCATACCTTTACTCCTCCCAGTCACTGATCTTCACCCCCCCACCAAGCCTCCAGGGATCCTGAGGGTACGGGTCCCTTCCCTGACCTGACCGCAGTGCAGGGAGGATGTCTCGCCGCGCAAAGCATATTTTGCGAACGCCCAACTTTGCTCGTGCCCTTGATGAGGCCCCTACTGACTTCACGGATAGTGATGCGAGTGACTTTGAGTCTGATAGTGACCTTGATAAAGATGATATACCTACATAGTGATAGTGGTAGCTGGAGTGGTGAGGAAAGTGAGGTGCCGACGCCTCGCCACTCACATTATGCCCGAGCAAGGAGGGTTTTCGAACCCTCTGCTGCCTCTCAGGCCAAAAGGCGCCTCTTATATGGTGATGGTGATAGACGAGCTCCCTGGGGTGAGTAAGTCTACAGGATGTAACACTCCAAATATCGGAAACTTCCGGCGCCTAGAAATCATGGAAATTATAAGAGGTGAATAGTAAAATGTATCAATTATGTGTTGTCCAGTCATTCTGAACACTTTTCTGCAAAAAGAAAAATACAAATTTGCTTGGCACCAGGGGAAGGTTTTTGCAAAAAATGCTTGGCACCCAGGGGGCTAAATTGACTAAGGAACAGTTGGAAAGCCAAAAAGAAATAGTGCAACTGAAGATGGAAGAATTAAAAATAGACCAAGAGATACAAATTATGAAAATGGAAAGGGAGAGGAGTGTGATGGGGACAAAGAAAGACATGGAGAAGAAGATGGAAGAAATTATAAAAAGAGAGGTAGCAAAGAAGATAGGAAATGATCAGCAGAGTGTGGGTGTAAAGGTAGAGGAAAAGATTGAGCATGTGGTCAATGATGAATTAAAGGAGTGGAGAAGTGAAAAAAGACAAGGAAAAAATGAGCTTTAGGGAAATTCTAGAATAACAGCAACAGGAACAGAGGCAAGACATAGAAAAAGAAGTTGTGAATGTACTAAAAAATAGAGAAACAATGGTGAGGGACATGGCAGGAAAGAAAAAGTGTGCCATAGTGTTTGGTGTCAAGGAAGAAGAAAAAAAACTGAAGGCTCAGAGAGAGAGTTATGAGAGGAGTAAGGTGAAAAGTATACTGAGAAATAAGATTACTGAAGAGGAGGAACAGTTAGAGGAAGAAGTAGATGAAATAACTAGATTGAGAAGACACGAGGAAGGAAAAAGCAGACCACTTAAGATAAAGCTAAGGTCCCAAATGGCAACAGAAACTATACCAAATAGGTCATGGAAACTAAACAGCTCTGAAGAATGTAAGCAAATACAGTCAAACCTCGGTTTACGAGTTTAATTCGTTCTGGAATGTTGCTCGCACACCAAAATACTCGTAAACCAAAACAAATTTCCCCATTGAAATTAATGTAAATCCCATTAATGCATCCCATATCTCAAAAAAATGTTTGTTAAAATCATTCTTCATGTTATTTTTTACAGAATTAAAGTTATTTTACTAACAAATAGCGATGATAAATAATATGAAACACAAATCAATGTGTTACAGTTGTTACGGAGACTCCCACAACCGCTAGCTATGCTCGAGGAGTAGGCTTCGCCCCGGGGTTTAGCAGCCGCAGTTTCTCTATTCTTGAGGCACTGGAACTACGTCCAACCACCAACGTGAAGCTGTCTCGACGTATCGTCCGAGATGGAGGGTGAACGGGAGTCAGTCACGTCCAGGAGGGCATACAAGATGCCGAGGCTTGCCCCCCGTTCCTGTTGCGAGCATAGTATCCACTGTTCCTGTGTTCTTCTTTGCAGCACCATCCCTTTTAACCGTCTTTCTGGGGGACATTGTTAAAGCACAAAGAACTCACACTGTAGTGCTGAAAACATGACACGAGTGCATGGATGCTATTTCTACGAGTTTACAACGTGGACTGAGACTAGAGCCGTCATCTGGTGGTAAAGAATTACCCTAGACCGAGCAAGAATTAACCCCAAATCTTGCAAAATTCTTGCGTTTCTTGTTCTGGTGTGTCAAATTTTAAAGAATTCCCCCCAATTCTTGGCAAGAATCACGGGTCCTGCGCAAGCCGTGGCAGGGCTGAGTATGGCCACTGTTTTGCTGGCCGCACCTCCATAGGCCTATGGCGATGACCATTTCCTGAACTTCCTATGGGTAACCCTGCCAGGTGGGGGTGGACATAGAGTTCATGAGGTTACTGTTATGTTACTGTTGCACCACAGACCATTTTAGAGCAGCACTGTATGATAAGTAAGAACTTCCCGGTTTGAAAACATCATTGTCATCGTTGGAAACATGAAATTGAAACAATGCCATTTATCAGTATTTTGTAGAGAAAAAGGACGTTTTAAGATACTCCGTGGCATGCAGTGACGCTAAGTAGCTACTGAAGTACTCCTAATGAACTGTAGATCCCGTAACTGTGACTAAATTAAAGCGTGTTGTCTTTGATGAGTGACAAAAGGAGAAACAGTGTTGCTTCATCCAATCACATGGACAAGATAGAGCGCTCTGGCGGATTACGGGAGGGAGGTGAAAAACAGTCTCAAGAATGGGGGGGTCGTTCAAGAAGGCCATATATCGCCAGATGTTACCCTAGGGTTGCAAACTTGCACCCTTTCCTTAAAATACAGAGTGCCATTTTTTCCGTATTTAGCTGTCTGAATGGTTGAGCAGATACAATTCAGTATTTTGAAAATGTAGTAGTGAGCACATTTTTTGGTGAACCACAAAACCAGTTTGTGAAATTATGTTTGTCAAGGGTCTTCCTGAAATACGTCCATCCCCCCCTTCCTCCTGCCTTCACCAGCAGCGGACAGCGGCTGTCAGTCATGGCAGGCTAGAGAAATTTTAGGGTTGCCATCCGTTCTCAAAAATATGGATTTGTTATGTATTGGAGGATGGGTTGTTGCATTCCTTATTTGTTTTAGATCAAGGTGGCAACCCTGACTGAGACTCTATTCCCAGTATTTTCTGCTTTGAGTGCTCTCATCTTGCTGCGAACAAAGGGAACCCACGCTCACGTCTTCGACTTGTACAAAGAGACATGCCAGTCCTCATTGAAAGACCGACTTGGTCGGCTAGGCTGATGTAAGCCAATAGAGTCGGTCTATCGGCATCCTCTTCACCCCTTCATGAGCCTTCACCCGGCAAGGGTTTGTGGTCCCTCCTCGAAGGGACGTACGCGCTTGACCATGACAGCCTCCATATTATAGCCCATGTCCCCACCTGGGGGGGTGGCGGCAAAAAAAAAGGGGGGGGAACAAACAGGATGCTCATATACAGGTAACTCTCAATTTACGCGAGTATTGTGTCCTTGAAGAGGTCGCATAAATCAAAAACAATGTAAATCAAACAAGAGGTAGGCTTCTATCAAAAAATAAATATTCACTTCATTCAGTGGAGAGAGAGAGAGAGAGAGAGAGAGAGAGAGAGAGAGAGAGAGAGAGAGAGAGAGAGAGAGAGAGAGAGAGAGAGAGAGAGAGAGAGAATATCCATCTCACCGAGATATCCACTCAGGCACTCGTGTGAGGAAGAAATGAGGGACACCATGAGCAACTGGCTGGTATTGGTACCAGTACCGAACAGTCTTGTACTGGTTCTGTACCGTATAGCTGGTACCGTTAGTACCAGTACTGGTATCGGTACCTGCCCACCCCTATTGTTGAGTAGCGTGGCACCATGGGTACTGTATTGTTGTTCAAGTGGCGCGCGGGAAGAACTGAGCTCTGCTGTGTGGCTGCGGTGCCATGTGAGTCCAGTTGTGTGAGACATCTGGTGGCCACTCCTTAAAATATCGCGTATAAGTGAAAAAAACGTGTAAATTAAACATTTATTTGGATTTTGGATCCCGCGTTATTTCAAAATGCGTAAACCAAACGCGCATAAATCGAGAGTTACCTGTACCAAGTCACCGCTCATAAACCAAGGCATTTTTTGTGGGATTTCTTTGGCTTGTAAATCAAAACCCTCGTAAACTAAGGCACTCGTAAACCGAGGTTTGACTGTATAATAGATCCAACACTATACATTTTGCTTTATCAGATATATACATCACACAAGGAAGGAGGATGAATAAATGAATAACTGTTTGCTTTATTAATGCATAAATAATTATAGAACTAACACTATATACTTTTTGCTTCACCAAATATGTGCATCACAGCATGTCAGACTATATGGAAAGTCTATTCATGGAACAGAGGGAGCAGTACTTGTCCAACTAAGACTGAAGAAATATAATATGGATTTGCTAACACTGTACACTTGCTGACGCTATACATTTTACCTCACCAGATACATGCAGCATGGCATGTCAAGCTATGTGCAAAGCCTACCAGTGGACCAGAGGGAGCAGTACATCTCAAAACTAAGACTGAAGAAATATAAGATGTATTTGCCCGATCCCTACATCCTTGGAGGCTGGGAGAGCGACGTGAAGCTGTGGCCAGACCTAAACTTTGGGCACATACACCAGTACCTGTTGTGTGGCCAGGGCTGGGCAGCAGAGAAGAAGGATGTGGGCACTGTGGCAGCGGAGGGCTACGGCACCTTCAAACTGGGCCACGTGCTAGCAGTGGAGAGCAGCCGAGTCCAGAGTGACATTCCGGTGTGCTTCCTCAAGGCCCGGGTCAGCCCCCTCAAGAGCACTGTGGCCGAGAACTGTGACGTTTGGGTGTACCTGGAAGAGACGGAAGGCACCATTCTGGCTTCCCACTGTACATGTTTGGCCGGGTAAGTGAGACAACTGTTAAGTATATCATCATCATCATCATCAGGGGTATGGAGTTGGAGTCACCGGAGTCGCCTTCTTTTGGCCTGAGTCGGAGTTAGTAAAAATATCTCCGACTCCTGTACAATAGATGTGATGTTGTGTGTCACTGGGTGTGGTGTGGCTGGATCTGATTTGCCTGCCAGTGTACTGCAGAAAAGGGGGTGGGGGAGAGGGGTGCAGTTGGAGTCAGAGTCACGGCCTTGACCCTTTCCTTGCGTGCAGGACGGGACGCGACTATCCCCTCAGGTGCAGTCAGGCAGCCCAATGGGGGGTCTCTTTTAACCTCTGTAACTCAAAAACTATTCATCACAGCTAAAAAACAAAAACACCATTGGAAAGAGGAGGTCCAGATCTATAGGAGTCGGTTATGTAAGCCTCTCTTGCGAACGAACATGCATGTTCAGGGAGTGTTGAATGTTAACACTTACGTCGGTGCGTGCGGGATGATCAGCCATATTGAGGGAACTGCGGACATCTCTCCTTCAGATTCTGGCAAGGGAGTATTGCCAACTGCAATATTTACAACTATTTGGTCAGGTGATAGGTGAAGCTATGCAAAAATGCTGCTATATTGGGCAAGAACATCCACCAGTTACTTGTCCATAGATATGCTGCGCTGGGCTGATATGATTTTCCACCAAATTTAGTGAAAAACCCACTCAATTGGCAATCCTGTGTTGTGAGAATTAGTGTTGGAACACTTTCACGCATTTGATTTTGAATTAGGGGGCGGCGGCGCTCCCCTTGCCAGCACACAAATCGCGCAGCAACTCGCTTAGCATTTAGCATTGTTAAAAGAGCAAAGTTAAAGGATAGCCCCACTGATGTGATAATTGACTGAAATTGATGAAAATTAGTTAAATAGTTATATATTTGTGATATGATTAGTCTAAAAGTTTAGTGGTAAAGTTGATTGTTAAAAAAATTTTTAGGGGTTAATATAGAAAAAAATATATAAAAATAAAAAAAAATAAATAAAATGTAAATGGCAATATAATTAAACGGCTCAAACTTTGCAAACTTTGAATGCCCTGTATTTTTTTTTTTTTTTTTTTTTTTTTTTTTTTGGTTTGTGTTTATTATATTTTTTTTTTTTTTATTTTTTTTAATATTTTTTTTTTTTTCTTTTTTTTTTTTTTTTTTTTTGTTGTTTTTTTTTTTTTTTTTTTTTTACTCTCTTGAAAATATTAGTTTTCTAAATAAATATTTAGTTTTCCCTCCTCATTTTTCCTTTTTTAATTTTAAGAGTACTTGCATAAGTATATTATTATACAGAGATGAGAGAGAAAGAAAAAGAAAGAAAAATAATCCACAATAAATGTTCTACCTTATTACAAAGAAAAAGAAACTAGAAAAAAGCAAACCTCAGTAAAGTAGTAAGTGAATTTTTTTTTTTTTTTTATTTTTATTTTTTTATTTTTAAAGGTTTTGTTTGTTTGCACAGGCACAGGGAATGATACTTCATACAAAAAGGATATGTCATAAATAACCAAAAATGAATGAAATTTTTTCAAAAGTCAGTAAACACTAAAAATTAACAACACTCCCTTAAAATTTCCTGGAGTTGAAGTCATATTTTTTTTATTACTCCACACACACCCTCATATTTTTTTTTAAAAAAGAGGGGCAGCTCGAGTGAAAAAAATGAAAAAAAAAAAACAGACAAGACAATGTCAGATTTACCCAGTAGCAGGATCATCATGTTTTAAATGTCCCCTAAAGCAAGAAAAATGAGAAAAAATCATCACTCACACAAACCATTTCATAATATATATCAAAGCATTTGTGATCAGTTTATGCATCATCTATCTTGGGGGGTTTATATCATGGCACAAATTTGGCCTGTCGCTGCTACACGGTAAAGCCACAAATTTGGCCCGTTGCTGCTATCGGGTTAAGTATAGAAGAGTGGCCAAAAGAGAGGTCAATTTCAGTCTTCAATTTTTCAATCTTCAGCCATTACTAGTCCACTGCAGGGCAGAGGCTCTTCTCAACCTTTTCCACCATTCTGTTTTATGTTAGAGTGCTCCACCCTACTCCACCAAATGCTCTTAGTTTCACCTCCTCACTTGTCCTCTCTCTTCTCTGACTTGTACAGTTTTTGGGTTGCCACTCTGTTACACCTGCTGTCCATCTGTTATTAGTTCACCACATCCACTTTAGCTCCACCACATATAACTGCAACACATCCTAACCAAAAAGCTGCCCTAGGATTTAATTGGTTTATTTTCCCATCTATTTTTGTGATGCCCTGCCCCCTCCAGGTCCTCCCTTCAAGGTTGGCCGAGGGAGTAGCCTGTGGTTCAGTGTTTACATTCTCCCGCTGTGCAGCCTTCACACCCACGCCCAGCCCTTCCTCGTGTGTTCCCAGCCATCTGTAGCAACATCTAATCATCTTCATTTTCTTCTGCTACCTCTTCTTCTGGTTCCTTTTCTTCTTTGTCTTCTTCCTTTCTTCTTTCACAGCTTCCTTTTCTCTTCCTTTTTTGTTGTTCTTCTTCTTCCCCTTCTTCGTTTAATGTCCTATTTTCCATTGTGGGGTTGGCTGGGTTATGAGTCTTCCCCACTCAATGTTCTTGATGCTCTCTCCTAATTATCAAACTATAGTCTAATTTCAGTAATCTTTCTTATTTGAAGCATAACTAAAATCAGATAAAATTTTGCTAGAACTAAACCACTGATGTTCCTAATTATTCTCATCAAAATGGTGAATTACTAAACTAAATCTACCACTAAAATCTGGATCTTACTGTATGTTTATTTTTACTTTTTTATTTGTTAGTTTTGTTGTGGTTGTGATCAGCATGAAGGAGGAGTCTCATTGTTGGGTGTGAAGGAGTGTGTAGCCTCATATTTATTAATTTTATTTTATTTATTATTTATGTTGTGCTCAGAGTGAAGGTAGAGTCCCACTGTTGGTTTTGAAGGAGTGTGTCTTATCTTATTTGTACTCTGTTTAAATCAAGTTAAGAATCGAGTCTCCTTGGCAGGCTTACAGAAGTGTGCAGTCATGTGCTGGCCTTGCTGTTCAGGGTGGAGGCTGCCACGTCGCTGGGCATGACCTGCAAAGGCCTGGACAGTGACAGCAGCAAGCTGGCAGTGTGGGACAGGCACTACCGGCCCAAGGTAAGAACGCCACTTGTTCATTGTTCACAGAGGCCAAAATTGCCAAAGTTAGGGTTGAGTGATGATCTGGACAGCATGTGGGTGATCCTTTGTTTATTCAGCATTTTTTTACATTGAGCCTATGGCACCAGTGGGCTAACTTGATGGGCCTTCCTTCTGGCTGGCCCCAGGTCCACATTCTTGAACATCTCGGTGCCGAAGCACACGTATTTGACACAGTTTTCGTAGGAGTTGTGGGCATTTCCAGGGGTGGTTTCATGACCCTGGTGGTAGTTTGACCCTTCTTCTGTACCATGAACCTGAAGAACACTCATGAGAGCCCAACTGATCTCCTTTCTGGCCTTTGGAATAGCTGATGTAAGAGGTGGAAGTGTCTAACAATATTGACCCAGCCTGTTCGTGGTGCAGGTTTATTTATTTATTTATTTATTTTTTTTTTTTTTAAGATGCTGCCTGTAGCGCAGGTATGCTCTCTTGAGGGGCCTCTTGGATGGCCCCTGCCCATTAGTGGTGCAGGCAAATTTTATTTATAGTGGCTGAAGTGATACATATGACTGCTTGGCCCATGCTGCCCCCTGGTGCTCCAGGGGGTATGAATGAAGTCGCTGAAGTTAGGGTTGACTGAAGATCTTGGCAGCTTGTGGGTGATTTTCCACCACTTTGCAATGGCTTGAAAAATTAGCATTTTTTGGTGAGACTCGAACCTAGGTCCACGGCCTCACCACACCCACACACTACTGACCACTCAGCCACCACCTCCCCACCATCTTGTTTGGCTCATCCTTGGACTCATTTTTGCTTTACTGTAGAGTCTTGGTAGAGTCTGGGTTGATAGATGGTCTTCAGGACAGCATGTGGGTAGTTTAAGCAACTTGGCATTGATTAAAAATTGTCAGCTGCTTGCAGTGGTACTTGAATTCAAGTATTTGGGATCAGCACATCTACAGGCTGTCCACTCAGCAAGGACAGTGTCTGCCACAGGTATTCTGCCCATAGTGGTGGGCACAGCTGGCTAAAAATTTTGTTGTGCTAACTGCTAAACTACCAGAAAAATCAGCGGAAATTAACTGCTTACTGCTGTTCTGCTAACGTTTATTATATGATTTCAGCTTTATATATAATTAAAAACCTAAAAAACAAACTTAGAATTGACATTTTAATGTTGTAGCTTGGATAGAACTGCTCCACACTGCCTGAGAGGCCTCTGCCTCAGTCACAGCCGCAGCACCTCGGGAGACTCAGCGTCCCCAGGCAGGACACAGACACCGTCACCTCCTTCCCATAACAATAAGTGATAACTTGCATTACTGTCGCTGACACTGCAAGACTGCCTCTAGCACAGCAATCCTGTAAGTGAGCTTCCAAATGTCCAAACAGTGTGGTGTTGTAGGCAGCGTTTGGTGGTGCAGGGGACAGAATGTTGTATTTTCTGCCACAAAGAGAGTCACTTTAGAGCTGCCTGGTGTGTTCAGGTGCTGGAGGATCACACACTGCATTGTTGGGAGGGGCTTTGGTGGGACACATCCCCCCCCTATATTTTTTTCAATTTTCTTATTTTTCATTTCCATGTTTGCTCATCAAGGTGACTCTTTTGGGTCTATATTCATTTTTTATTTTCCCTTTATGCCCTTCATGGATCAATATAATGATATTGATAATAGTAATAATAATAATATGTGACGCACAGACTTAGACACAGAACCCTTTAGAAGCTTGCTGACTCCACGGCCCAGTGACTGAAAATGGTCACACAGCACACAGGGAAGGGAAGGAGGAGGGAAGGGTGAGGCAGAAGGGAGAAAGAGAGACTGTGTGAGGGAAGGTTGGCTGCAGTCTTACTCCCTCCCCCTCCCCCCTCCCTCCCACACTCATAACCCACCTGATATGCAGTTCAGTTCTGGTCACCTTACTATAGAATGGATATCAAAATGTTAGAATTGGTGCAGAGGAGGATGACTAAGATGATTCAGGGGTTGAGAAACTTGCCATACGAGGAAAGACTCACAGTTAAACTTGCATTCTCTAGAAAGGCAAAGGGTGTGTAGAGACATGATCGCGATTTATAAATGGATGAAGGGCTTTAATAAGGGGGATATTCATAAGGTTTTGTTGGTAAAAGAACTGGGTAGGACACGAAGTAATGGGTTTAAACTGGATAAATTCAGATTCAGCAAGGACATAGGCAAAAAATTGGTTTACTAACAGGGTGGTGGATGAGTGGAATAGGCTTAGCAGTCATGTGGTGAGTGCCAATACAATTGTCACATTCAAAAATAGATTAGATAAATTCATGAACAGCGATATTAGGTGGGGTTAGATACACGGGAGCTTAGGTTCAAAGGAGCTGTCTTGTTCAGGCCTACCGGCCTCTTGCAGACTCCTACGTTCTTATGTTGTTTTGATATGAAAGTAACTGCCTAGGGAGGGCTGGAGAGAGAGAGAGAGAGAGAGAGAGAGAGAGAGAGAGAGAGAGAGAGAGAGAGAGAGAGAGAGAGAGAGAGAGAGAGAGAGAGAGAGAGACAGAGAGAGAGATAGATTTTAGATTCATAGAAATAGAAACAGACCAATATTAGATGACCCAGACCTTGGTGGTCTGTCTAAACCCAAGTGATTTTACATTAATCAGAAGACTCCAGACCCAAAAACGTTGCATACTCTCTAGTGATATTGTTGAAGAAAGGAAGTGACGGTTTTTATTTTTTTGAAGTCAATCGTGTTACACTGGACCACTGATGATGGGAGCTATTCCATCTGTTTTTTTATTTCATTCGCCATAAAAGTGTCATCGATCATAAACAATGTTGATCTGATCTGTCTACATTCGTGAAACCATTAATATTTAAAAACATTCCCATCGTTTTCCTCGAGGCGACGCTCTCAAGAGAGAACATGTTAAGGGTAGAAAGCCTTATCTTTATTCTCTTAAAAAGTTTAATTAAGCCAAAACATTATTTCTGTTATTTGCTGCATGCTGCATCTGCTGGTGAGTGAGAATTTGAGGTTTGACGCGATTTGACCCCCAAGTCCTTGACGATGAACGCGCTTGAGTTTAACGCGCCAGATTGTAATCAAACTTTCTTTGTGTCGTCTGCAATTTACTAACGCGGTTATTTGTCCAAAACATCCGTCGTTTGATGTAAATAATGAAGAGCACGGACTATCAGCGCTTTCTGGAAATCAAGAAGTGATTTGGTTTTATCATAAACAGTGAAGAGTCGTTATAAAAAAGGTTATAGATTTGATAGGCAGGATCTTTTGTAATTACCTGGTACTTTTTTTCTCTTTCTTTAAAATCGGTGTCACGTTAGCCTTTTTCCAATCTGAAGGGACAATGCCTTGTCGCAAAGGACATATTGAATCAGAGTTGATATACTTTATCAGTCCAGGGACTTTATTTGTTTTAAGTGTTGAGGCTTTAAGGGACTTCTCGGTTTTTTTTTCAAAGTTAGAGACAATGCATTCGGGATTTACATTAGTACTGGTGTTGGTCTTTCTTTAACCTGTAAGACAATTTTTCTCCTTGACTGAGTGTTTAATTTTTCGCTAAAAAAAGGTGGACTTTTTATTAGTGTTAATTTCTACACAAGGGGAAAAATGTCCTGCCTGAGTGAGTAAGTGATTTTTAAAGTTTTGGCTTTTGAAATTGGGCACTTTAACTTTATTTTCAGTCACATCAGTGTCGCTGTTTTTAGTGACTGACTTAAAGAAGGCAGCTACACATTTCAAGATCGCCATCAAGATTGCCCGGGAGGCTGTAAAAGACAGATATATTAAATGACTTTTTGCACAACTTAAATCAATTTTAGTGGGTGTCGATAAATTTTTATAGCAATTACGCCAAGTTTTTCTGTCAGAGCAAGACATCGCAGTTCATCAAATTTGTTTCTAATTGAAACTAAGTTATCTTAGGTTATCTTGAAGCTTGGTTACTGGAGGGTTGGAATGTTCAATGTTACAGTCGTGTGTGTGGTGTCTATTTAGGCGGGCGATGGAAGGACGTGGCTGAGAGGAGCCTTCCATCTCTGGCTTGCCCGATGGGGGACAGGTGACAAAGAGTCATTAGATAGAGGCCTCGAGACTCGTCCAGGCAGCTGTGATGTCGTCAACACCAGCTCCCAGATAACAGTATAGTAGTTACCACACACGGGACTCTGCCACAGAATTCAACCACCTGATGGGCTAATCATAGAGTCACCAGTATGGCAATCTGTTAGCAAGCAATGAGATAAATGGCTGCTCTAGGGCGGGGTCTCTCCTCCTCTCACGGGGTGAAGCATTCAGAAGGTGGCTGGGCATCGAGTGAGGAGGTGGGGAGTGTGAGCGCGCCAATTGCAGGGGGCTATATGTTGGACTGGATAAACTCCTGCAAGGTATCAACAGTACTTGTTAGTTCGGTGAGAGAGAGAGAGAGAGAGAGAGAGAGAGAGAGAGAGAGAGAGAGAGAGAGAGAGAGAGAAGGGCGAGAAGAGAGAGAGGAGAGAGAGAGAGAGAGAGAGAGAGAGAGAGAGAGAGAGAGAGAGAGAGAGAGAGAGAGAGAGAGAGAGAGAGAGAGAGAGAGAGAGAGAGAGAGAGAGAGAGAGAGAGAGAGAGAGAGAGAGAGAGAGAGAGAGAGAGAGAGAGAGAGAGAGAGAGATATATATATTCAAATGCAAAAAATTGAGGACAGTTTGATTATATTGTGTTCTTAATGAGTATAATAATAAATACCATAATGTGTGTGTGTGTGTTCAATGGATAGTCGCTCTATACTCTCTGTGGACATTCTAATAGGCTCTTGCAGCTCAGGTCGGTGTTCTAAGATGCTTCCGCCTCTCACGTCGGGTAATTCCAAAGGTCAAGGAGATGAAGCTTTGAGTGTGTGATTTTTTAGGTTCATGGTACAGAGAAAGTCAGAATGCCAACACAGTCATAAAACTATCCCTGGAAATGGCCAAAGCTCCTACGAAAGCCTCATCAAGTATGTGTGCTGGAGCGCCAAAATGTTTAAGAGTACAGCCCTTAGTCCTGGGTTGGCTGGGTGTCACAAAGCCTTCCTAGAAACAGCTTGAGAGAATGATTTTTGTAGCTTATTGTTTTGGGTGTTTTCTGTGTTTTTATTCTGCTGGTGGTGTGTGGTGCTGCTGGTGACTGTTGAGAGGGAACGTCAGGGTGTCCCTTGGGGCATGTCAGAGCCGAGTATGATGGAAAATTAGTGTATTAAAGAAATGGGTAAAACCAGGGCTGTGGAATTGGAGTTGGAGTCACCAGAGTCGCCTACAATTGGCTGGAGTTGGTAAACATATCTCAGACTCCTTTACAATACATGTGATGTGTGGCTGGGTGTGGTGTGGCATGTGATGTGGCTGGGTTTGATTTCCCTACCACTGTACTACAAAAGAAGGGGATGGGGAGGGGGGAGGAGTTGGAGTCACAACCTTAAAATTTCCTGGAGTCGCAGTCTGAGATTAAATTTTTTATATGCGACTCCACACCCCTTGATACAATAAACTGCTGATATCAGGGGGTCGTCTGGGTTTCAAGGTTTGGGGAAAAGGGTCGCTAGTGTAAGAATGTTGGGAACCACTGCTCTTCACAGTAGGCTACTACATAGATTTGTGTCCTTCACCTACAGAAGTGTGTGGCTTGCGTGAAGGACATCGACTTCATTCATCCCAGTAGCAGCAAGAGACTCAAAATGTCCAGAGAACTCCAGCCAATGCCTCTGTCTCAGTCTGAACAGATGCAAGCTTTGGCAGAGCTTAAAAAAATCCTCCCCAATGCTCCGCTATTCATGAGGCGGGACTCAGAAACAGATACAGCGCCCCTGGTTGGGGAGAGCCACCAGCCTGACCTTGCGCTGTGCCAGGGACTGGCAACCTGGGGTAAGATGGTGCTTGTAACTCTAGTCTGGTGGCACCTGTTTTGTGGCAGGGTCTGAGCTGTAGTAGTGTTCCATAGCAGCTTAGATTTTGTAAGATTAGCCTATGTATAGTGAGTGTATGATTTATGATATCTAATGGCTGTATGAGTGGATGATGATAGACACACTGTCCTTGACCCAAACTCTCCACTCCCATCCACTCCTGTCCACACCCTTGAGAACACTACCATTGCCCAGCCTTGCTGCCATCCCTAGACAGCTGATTGGTTGGCAAAGTGGAAGCTGCCAAGAAAGTATGGCATTCATTTTCTCACTAATGCTTAAACCTTGCATTGATTTTCCTTTCAGAAATGCCAGTCAGAATGGAGGACACAAACGTGTCTGTCAAGCTTGAGGCTGATGAAGCGCCCTACAGGACAGACACACCACAGATGCCACACAGCCTGAGGTGGAGCAGTGAGGGGCCACGTACCTCAGCCTGTTTTGAAGAACCGGAGTTGTCCGTGAAAGTTGAAGATGAAATATTTGTGAAGATGGAGGAAATTGAGGAGGATCCATATCTAATAGAGAGTTGGTGACTAGGTATGTGTATGTTCCTGGTGACTGAATCTACCTACTTCACCACAGGGGCTGTGAATGGGCCTCTGTGACCAGAGGTGAGATGCTATACCCTTGCCAGCATTTTAGGTAGTAGTGAGCCAGCAGTGGTGCCAATGGTTTTCCTACATCAAAGACTGCCGGTATGAACACACACCCTTAACAGACCTGAGGCACCACTGTACCAGCTGAAGCAGCAGTGGAATTCTTGCATCAAAAACCAACAGTGTGTGTGTGTGCCTGTATCCCATCCAAGGCACTGAGTGGATCAGCAGGGGCAGTAGGGAAGTTGTTACTCTTGTGGTGAACAGTATTAATTTTATTGAGGTACATTAGGCAGTTTGTGTCTTTGTGTTGTGAAGAATTGAAGCATTTACTTCATGGGATATACAGTTTGATTGTTTACTCTGCACATAATGACTGCTGCTGAGGGTGATGGTGAGGGTGTCTGCATCATAGAAAACAAGTAAGCTGTGTCCCACAGAGTGAATGCTGTGGTTCCTTACAACACAAAGACACAAGTTGTCTGTATGGCGCAACACAAGCCCAAGATGAACAATTTTATCTCCTTGTCTCCTATAAGGAAATTAAACACTCTGCATTGCTCTTAGGTTTTTGTGTGGTGAGGTGTAGCCGTGTTCCCTCCTGTGGCCGTGAACCGTGCCACTCACACAGCACTGCTTACAAATACTGAAAGGTACAAAACATTCAACACAATTTTATTTTTCCTGTTGTACAAGTACTTGGCACGTTTTCTTTTAAGAATTTCCTTATAACGCAAGACCTGAATGAAGGATTCACTTTCCATTTAACCATTTTCCATTAAATGCAAATTACCTCAGGGGTGCAATAAGAAAAGTCCATGTGTCAGTTAGGCCAATCAGTCAAACAAAAGAAAAAAACAAACGATGAAAATATAAACTAACAATAGCGGTTGGCCAATGGTGTGAATACGTGTGAATTTGCAAATGTGAGACTGGAGCTGCGGGGTATTGCAGGAGTGAGCAAATGAATGAAGTCAACTCTGAGGAAGACAGTGGCATAGTAGTTGACAGTAAGCCAGACTTTCCAGGACACTGCACAGAGAAAATAAATAAAGCTGATTGAATAGTGGAATGTCCAACCCCATAAGGGAAAATAGCGCCATTAAACAAAATAATAAGAAGAGGACTGGTTAGGAGCAGGGGTGTGGAGTCGGGAGTTAAAAATTTCCAACTCCGACCAACTCCAGGAAATTTTAAGGTTGCGACTCCGACTCTGACTCCGGCCCTCCTCCCCCTCTTCTGCAAAACTTTTTATTTATTTATTATTATTATTATTATTATTATTATTATTATTATTATTATTATTATTATTAACCCTCTCGCGCACCGTAAGTTTCCAGTAAGTTTCCGTTCCACTCATCATACATTTCTCAGGCCCGACCAGCCTTTTTTTGCTGCCGCGGTACTCTACATTCCCGGACGTATTTTACCCTCACAGATATATCGTACCCCAACAAATTTGGTATCAATGGCTTCATAAAGACTTGTACTAGAGCATGCGCACATAAAAATAGAGGAAAATATATATATATATATATATATATATATATATATATATATATATATATATATATATATATATATATATATATATATATATATATACAAACTTGTTTCAAGTCTCCGTATAGAGTATTGTAGACAATGAAACCAAAGTACCAACTCTTCCCCACTCGCTAGCTCAAAATCTTGTGGGCCAACTTTTTTAGCCGAATATATGTTTTGAAGTGGAATTTAGTGAGGATTCTTATGGTATCCTCAAAATCTTCATAAGCCTATCAGTTCCCGAGTTACACCGAGAAAACTGTGTTTTTTTCCTCTCCCGTCAGAGTAGGCTAACAAATAAAAATCACTCAAAGCTCCTCATCTTCGTTCCTTAGAAAAGTTGCCATATGTTACCATTAAGAAACTTATCCCAACAAATGACGCTCCCAAATTTGACGCACTTTCATCGAAAACTTAATTTTTAATCATTTTTTTTTTTACTTTTATGACACGTTTCGCGTCATCGTGCGCCAGGACCTTTTACCCTTTGATGACGCGAAACGTGTCATCGTGCGAGAGTTCCCCCCCCAGTATCTGCCTCCTGCTGTCCTGGACGGCCCCAGCCAGAGAGTCATTTTTGAACTGACCGCACACAGTAACTGCAAGCTAGCCATCTCGTCCTCCTAACTTTATCTGACTTCCAATCTCTCGATTACTTTAGTTCAAACCATGGTTACCAATTTTGTTTAAGTCCGCACACTCTGTCTCAACTGCAATTTGTATGTCGTTTTCAGACAACTTGTTTAAAGAATTTCCTCCTTGTGGTTCCCATTCAAATGAAGGATGTATTTACACCACAAGAAAGTCTTATCTATCACTCCAGGACCTAAGTGTGATAGAAAATGCAAAGTGTTTGTGAGTGTCATTAAAGTGTTTAAAATAACACATTATGATGTTTACGAAATTTGGGGCTGCCACCCGCACACCAGTACGCTAAGTTTCTAAATGGTGCCTCTTCCAGAAGCATACTACAACTAGCACACACACACACACACACACACACACACGTCATACCATCACAAAAATTTGAAGCACTGGTGTCATATAAGTACGTACGTTATCAATTTATTAGTTAGTTTCTTTTTTCCAAATTTAACAATAGTATAATGTTCTAAGTTGTTCAGGTATTCTCTTTTATTATTTTGAGTCGTGGATTTTGAAACGGGCGAACTTTTGGGAGGCACACAGGAATGGTCAGTCGGTCACGGCAACATTATATCACTCAAGGTACAGTACCTATCTATCAATAATTTTGCATGTATTTACATCCAAGTTAAATACACTATATAGACAATGTGCATAATGCACACAATAAAAACTATATACTTACGTTTAGTAAGGTCATTGTTATGATTATACATACAGTCATCCCTTACATGGTACGGTTTCGGTTTTATACAGATTGTCATGGAAGAATTTTTTTAGGATTTTTAAATTTCCCGCTCGTCACACCAAGTAGCCATGGCGTGAGTGGGAACACTGTTTTACCAAAATACCTGCTGAAAACACCCCAAAGCATTTGAGATAGGTGTTCACCTTGCAGAAAAATTCAGATTTAGGAGAAGTTACGTTTTGGGATGAGTTACGTTCCCGTAGGGAGAGCATACCACATGAATGAGAGCAGTGTTTGCTGTATCTATGATCTTGATCTTGGTCTTGATGTCACAGGTGGCCTGGGATTTCTCGTTTGGTCTTTGTCTTGGTTCGGGAGGTAGTTGTCCCTTTCTGTCCCGACTACAGCCTTTGAAACGGCTTACTCCCTCAGGGCCAACACCTTGAAAATCATAGTGTAAAAGAAATTCTTGCTGCAGTAACTGCCAGTGCTCCATGAGTGCTGCAAGAGTGGAGATAAAGGCCGTCCTTTTACTAAGCCTCGTCGTTGATATGGTAACGGTGTCTCACTCACAGCAAAATGGCTTACGCTGATATTCCTGGTGATGTTTAACATGCATTACTAGCTGTCCTGGCTGACGAACTCCTTACAACAGAAGATGAAAAGGAAGCTGCAGTGGTTATGGTGGCACAAAGAGGTGAAATGCAATGGAAACACTTATATGTGTTTGTTTGGGCTGCCATATTTGCTGATGACGTCATCACAGCAGAAAGGCGCTCCACCTCTCAAAGCCGGGAGCCAGCAGACTTGCCGAGTTGGCAACTCGTGCCGCCATGTCACGCATTTGAGAGCACTCGGGACGTTCCGAGAGTCCCGATTCCCTCTCTCAAACACAGCCCAGGGCCACTAATTTTATACGGATTTTCGAATAGTTTGGGGATCCTGAGAAATGCATGGTGAGTGAAACAGAAACTTATCGGAAACTTATGGTGCGCGAGAGGGTTAAGAGGAAATGGAAGAGGATTTAGAGGTTTAGAAGAGGATTAAGAAGTTTAGAAGAGGATTAATCCTTTTCCATTTCCTCTTCACCCTTTCTATACCATGACGCCGACATCTGCACCATGTATGGAAAGGGTTAAATTACTTTCGGCATCTTGAGAGCAAGGTCCCCTAATTAGTCCGCAAAACTGAGGGTTTACTTGCAGGTCTTATCCTAACGTCGTGTCGTTATAATGTTTTTGATAAAAAATCTAAAATGAAAAGAAATGAAAACATGTAACCAGATAATTTTATTCCAAACTTTTGACAGTAAACGATTCCGTACAAAACCACTTGCTACTGTCTGTTTGTACATGTATTTACCTAGTTGTATTTCCCTTGCTAGTTTTACAGGGCCTGGGCTTATGCTCGTGTGGTCCCGTCTCCATATTTGTATTTGTCCAGTTTTTCCGGAGTGCTGAGTTCTTTGCAACTGACCATAGGCTTGTTGTTGCGACACTCAAGCTTCGTGTCAGATCAAAAAGAATCTCGAGATGCAACACTACTGTGTTTCATCTCGAGAGGCTGAAGGACCTGGCATGTGCTCAGGAGTATGCACTGACAGTCTCAAATTGGTTCACAGTGCTTGGCACCCTGGAGGACCCTGTAGAGTTGTGGGATACCTTCAAACATGAGACTCTGCAAGCTGCCAAGGAGTGCATTGGAGAGCGCCCGAGATCTAGGAGTGGCTTTGCCTTGGTGGAGACACTAGAGAATATTGAGGAGAGTCACGCTGCCAGACTTGCTAGGAATCGGGGCCAATACAGGGCATGTCACGTAGGACTAGAGCTCTCCTGAGGAGAGACAAGGAGAAGTATGTCAGGGGTCTCGCTGAGGAAGTCGAGGGCCATTTAAATGCGAATGACCTTCGACCTGCTTAACGAGCCCTGAAGAAGCTCTGCTCCAAGTCTCCCTCTCAGGTGAGCACTATACGAACAGCTGACGGCTGCCTCGTGTTGGACATGGATGGGTAGAGGGCTCGTTGGGCTGAGTACTTTGTGCAGCTGTACATGGCGGACCCTCCACGTGGGCAGCTTCCAGTTGCTGGGTTGTAGGTGACAGATGCTGACCCACCCATTGATGAAAGCCCACCCTCTCTGATTGAGGTCAGAGAGGCTGTGGCCAAGTTGAGGGGTGGGAAGGCACTTGACGCCTGTAACATCAGTGCGGAGCTGCTCAAAGCTGGAGGTGATGCCATGATCCGTGGGTTGCATGTGATCTTGACTGCCATATTGCAGTCCAGTACCATTCCTCCTGACTGGAAGAGGGGGTTGGTCGTACCTATCTGGATAGGGAAAGGGCCAGGACTGCAACAACTACCGTGGTATTACGCTGCTCAGTGTGCCAGGCAAGGTGCTTGCCCACCTATTGCTGATGCGAATTCACAGCCAGCTGCTGAAGCTGCAGAGACCTGAACAGTCTGGGTTCACGCCTGGCAAGTCAACAACTGACCGTATCCTAGCGCTTCACATACTGGTGGAGCACCAACGCGAGTTTCAACAGGGGATGCTTGCAGCCTGTGTCGATCTCAAGAAGGCGTTTGATTCAGTGCATCACGAGGCACTCTGGGATCTTCTGCAACTCTGTGGGATTCCTGCGAGGACTATTGGTCTGCTGACTGGCCTGTATTCTGGGACAGAGTGTGCTGTGAAGTGTTGGGGGGGCTTGACCAGCTTCTTTCCCGTGAATGCGAGAGTGAGGCAGGGCTGTGTCCTTGCTCCATCGCTTTTCAACACTTGTATGGACTGGGTACTGGGCAGAGTTGTGGACCAGAGTCATTGCGGAGCATCCATTGTCAATACCAGGGTCACTGGCCTTGTTTTTGCCGATGATGCAGTAATCCTAGCAGAGTTGCTGGAGGTTTTGGTGATGGCTCTCGAGGCACTGCACAAGGAGGTGAAGCCCTTGGGACTTCAGGTCTCCTGGGCCAAGACCAAGGTACAGGCGTTTGGAGGCTTGCTGGATGACACAGTACAGTCTGTTCATGGGTGTGGTGAGGACGTTGAGATCTCAGAAAGTTTCAAATATCTTGGTAGCGTAGTTCATGACAACGGTGAGTCTGGCCAGGAAGTCTTACGGCGGATTGGTCTGGCCCACGGTGTTATGGACTCGCTCAACGCGAGTATATGGCGTTGTCGGTACCTGTGCAGAAGGACAAAGATCCGGATCTTCAAGTCCCTTGTGCTCCCTGTCTTACTCTATGGTTGTGAGACATGGACACTAAATGGGAACTTGGAGAGGCGGATTGATGCCTTTGGTAATAAGTGTCTACGCAGAATCATGGGATATCGCTGGAATGACTTTGTGTCAAACTGGCGACTACAGGTAACTCTCGATTTACGCGTTTGGTTTACGCGTTTTTGAAATAACGTGGGGTCCAAAATCCATATAAATGTTTAATTTACACATTTTTTTACTTATATGCGATATTTTATGGAGTGGCCACCAGATGTCTCACGCAACTGGACTCACACGGCACCGCAGCCACACATGACACAGCTGAGCTCAGTTCTTCCCACGCGGCACTTGAACAACAATACAGTACCCATGCTACCACGCTACTCAACAATAGGGGTGGGCAGGTACCGGTACCAGTACCAGTACTAACGGTACCAGTTATACGGTACAGTACCGGTACCAATACTAGCCAGTCGCTCATGGTGTCCCTCATTTCCTTCTCACACGAGTGAGGCTGAGACTGAGTGCCTGAGTGGATATCTCGGTGATATGGATATTCTCTCTCTCTCTCTCTTTCTCTCCACTAAATGAAGTGAATATTTATTTTTCGATAGAAACCTACCTCTTGTTTGATTTACATTGTTTTTGATTTATGCGACCTCTTTAAGGACACAATACTCGCGTAAATCGAGAGTTACCTGTACTCTGTGAGACTGATTCGACATATATTACCTGCATAGTCCGTCAACGCCAACTCCGGCTATAGGGGCACGTGGCACGTTTTCCGGAAACTGATCCTGCTCATCAGGTTGTCTCTGAAAGAGACAATCCTGAGTGGAGGAGGCCGAGGGGACGCCCACGGAGTTCGTGGCTGGAGCAAGTCAATAGATCTTGCCAGGAGGTACTCGGGTTGGGCAGGGAGCCTGCATGGAGACTCGTCTGGAAGGATTCCCGGGCTTGGCGGCGTAGGGTGGGTGAGGCGATGCACCCCCTGGCGTATGCCCCCATTGATTGACTGATAGATTGTGCACACTCTTTGCCAATACTACATCCTCACTTAGTCTGTTCCAAACATCTATGTTTCTTTGTGGGGAGCTATATTTTTTTGTCTCAAGCATCTTCCTTTTCTCAATTTTTTACTGCGTCATCTTGTGTTGCTGGTGTTTCTTACTTCTCTTAGTAGTAACTCCTCATTATCTACTTGTTCCATTCCATTCCACAACTTATAAATTTGTATCAGTTCTCCCCTTTCTCTTGTTTGTTCCAATGTTGGCAGGTCCATTTCCTTTAACCTTTCTTCGTGACAATCCCTCCAGTTCTGGAACAATTTTCGTTGCCATCCTTTGTATTCTTTCTAGTTTTTTTACGTGTTTCTTCTTATGGGGAGGCCACACAGTTTCCACATATTCCAATTTTGGTCTAATGCTATTCCTGTATTTCTTACCATTCTATACGTCATCATCATCTCATCGACATAGCTGGGCGTTATCGCAATAAGTTATCACGATACTTTATCACTGATAACAAAATCGGGTTATCGGCCATCCGCAACTTATTTAAATATATATATCGGTATCTTCGTTACTTTTGTAACCAAACTAGCGATAATCGCTACTTTTTTCCGCCTCTCAGAAAAAAACGTTGTCTCCTTCCTACACATGGCCCGGGCGCCCGGTGTTGTGTGAAAAAACTTCGGGGTATGAAATATCTTTGGTGAAGTGATTTCATACTTAGATCATCAACATTAAAACACTAGGTTATTTTTTTATGTTACTCAAAAATCAATATATCAAAGAAAAATCATTTAACTTTGCCCAAAAAATGATTATTCACTGCCTCAAATTTGATATTCCATATTTGTTTGTGAGCATGCCATGGTATTGAAGGCACCCGGTGTTGTGTTATTTGGTGTCCCATCTTTAAAAGCTGGCGCTTTTGTTTACAAACACTGGTCTCTTGTGAAATGTGCATGTTCAGACCAGTAAGCGTAGCCCTGTACAGTCTCACAAAGCTTTTTAACACATTAAGAGTAGTTGCTGGAAGGCTGAATCAGACATACAGTACCACCATCCTCGCTGTTTCTAGAACGACACTCTGTACATATAAATACAACTCGTACAGAGTGTCGTTCTAGAAACAGCGGGGATGGTGGTTGTGGTACTGTATGTCTGATTCAGCCTTCCAGCAACTCTTAATAATTATGGTTAAAAAGCTTTGTGAGACTGTACAGGTCTACGCTTGCTGGTCTGAGCATGTGCAGTTCACGAGAGACCAGTGTTTGTAAACAAAAGCGTTGACGGTGGGGACACCAAATAACACAACGCGTGTTCGCTCTCTTATTGTGTGTGTGTGTGTGTGTGTAGTCTCGACAGCAGTGTGTGTGTGCCTGTGTGTGTGTGTGTCATTTTCATCAGCTAACTGCTATAATCACAGAATATTCAATGATCTTACGTATGTAAATTAATATAATAAGTGGCGGGCAGTGCCTCAGTCTATCTCAGATGAGCATTTCTTGTCAACTGCTGAGCTGCCTCGATCAGGTTGACTGTAGTCTTCATTTGGGCAAGGCCACTCATGGTAGCTTAGTCCCAGCGACTCCACTTTCCCCTTCTGGCTGGGTAGCTCCAAGCTGGATGTAACCTACTTGTCATGTTAAGTAGTCAACATAAAATGGTAAGTGGTAATAATAAAATGTTAAGTAGTCAACATAAAATGCTCATCTAACACAAACCGCTAATTTGTTCAAGCATTGCCCAAGGTAATTTAATTTAATTATGCATTTTATGTTGACTACTTAACATTTTATTATTACTACTTACCATTTTATGTTGACTACTTAACATGACAAGTAGGTTACATCATCCAGCTCGGAGCTACCCAGCCAGAAGGGGGAAGTGGAGTCGCTGGGACTAAGCTACCGTGAGTGGCCTTGCCCAAATGAATAGACTATAGAGAGTGGAGACGTGTATGAGTACTACAGGAATCAGATACGTTCAGTACAAAACATACATACATACATATACATCAAGAAACTGTCTTTAAACAACAGAAAAACATCTCAACAAACCACTTGTGCCAGGAATCGAACACGTGCTTTCTGAATAGAAATCAGGGCACATACATATACACTTTCATGTGTCATTGGATATGTTTTCTCCAACATAGTCTAATAATTTCCCAATTATCTACATAATTATTTAATCAGGCGAAATATCATGAAATATAACATTATTACACACAATAAAATCCACGTTAAATCAGTATTCACACCATAATAACCTAACCCATAATGCTTGCCTGAAATGTCTGCCCATAAGAGCCCCCACAAAAGGTAATTTCTCCCACAATCTTGTTGGAATTCCCCACGAAGTAGCAAAACTGGCCTAGCAGTCATATATCATGGCAGTAACGGGCTGGGATTGCCAAAGAGGCCGCTCAAGAAAGTCTACAGGTGCTATATGCAACACGTAAAAAAAAATATAAAAAAACTTCACTACTACATTACACGATAAATGATTATGTAAAGGAGTCGGAATTGGAGGTATTTTTACCAACTCTTAGTCTGACACCAACTCCGGCCTAAAGTAGGCGACTCCACCGACTCAGACTCCACACCCCTGGTTAGGAGGACATTTGTTTCTCTGGATGAGGAAATATTTAAGTGTCAATGTTGCACTAGTCAGACCCCCTTTGGAGTATGCCAATCATGTAAGGGCCCCATAGCTCACAAAAGAATCAATAGCAAACCTACAAATAAGAGCAAGTAAGATAATACCAACACTCAGAAACTTGAGTTATGAGGAACAGCCAAAGAATCTTAGACTACCAACACTGGCGTACAGAGGGGCAAGAGGCGACAGGATAGAGACTTATAAGATGCTGTCTTGTGTTTACGATCAGGGTGTGTGAGGTGTCCTGTGGGAGGATTCAAGAACAAAAGAATTTCTTCTTTTTCTTTTTAATTTTTAGTCAATATTCTCCCATTCTTGGGGTCGGACTTGCAGTGATCCTCTTCCATCTTGTTCAATCCAGTACTAATCCTTCCTCTATTTCTAACACTCAAGTCTTGTTGCAGTGTTCCTCTCCATGTTCTTGCTCTTCTAACTGGTCTCCTTCCAGGTACTGTATCTCCATTTCCTCCACCATCTTGAACACTCTGCCCTCTGTCTCTCTTCTCACATGTCCCAAACATTGCAACCTTCTCTGTCTCACTCTCTCCTGTATCTCTTTAACCCCTTAATGACATTGATGCCGCTGGTGTCATATAGTTCCATCAGATGTGGGCAACGAACATGACGACAGCGCCGGAGAGCGAGAAGCTATCTGGAATTTGAAGGACATGCGTAACTATGTCTCTGTCGATGCTAAGTGACTAACCGGCACCTCTTTTGTCCCTTACACCACTCCATGCTAAAAATAGTCTACAGTTCCTGCCTACGCATCATGGCGTCTGCAGAGCGATTATGTTTCCTCAGACGATCTGTTTCGGCGGTCTTCCTTTAGTTTCTGCTCGTTGTGTGCATGCTGAGCGTAGTCTTGACACCTCCACTAATATACGTGATGTTCCAGATGAACCAATATCTTGTTCACAGGAGCGTTCAGAGGAGTGGGAAGCAGAAGTTGGATTTTGGGGGGAATCACGGAATTCCAGCCAAAAGGTCTGCCCAAATAATGATCTGATTTCACAGTTGAGTTGTACAGATGATTTTCTACAACTTTTATTCAATTTCATTCCAGAATGAAAAAATACAAAAAATTTACCCAAATTATTTTTCGAGTTTCACTGCAACTTTGGGCTCAGTAGGCAGTAAATTTCTGTGTCAAAGATTATAAACTATATTTTTCAGACTCCATCATGATAAAATGAGGAACTTTTCTTTGTACAAGAAACTGCACAAAATGCTTGAGATGATAAACTGATATTTCCCGTGAGCTGATAAATGGAATAGTTGTCATTTTTTTCTCTTTTCCCATGAATTTCTGTCAACCAGTCAGCTCCAAGGAAGTGATGGCATCATGTCCCTCCTGGTGGGCTGAGCTTATTCTTGCCACTAGACGGGCTGCAATACCACCACCACCACCACCTTTTTAGTAACCTGACGCCTGTGATGGAGTTGGCCACACTCTCTATGTGTGTGTGTGTGTGTGTGTGTGTGTGTGTATGGGGGGGGTGTTAAGGAGCTGTATCTACATTCTCTGGAATCAAAAACTCGGACAAAAGCTGCTGAATCATTTGAGACACTCTATTTGAGTTCAGTTTTACAAAACCAACTTCACTTTCTTATGACTAAGAGTCAACAGCATTCACTCTCCCATTACAGCTTCCTAGCATAAGAGTTGAACAGCATCCTCACTCTTTCATCCCTCTTCATGATCCTCTTTAAAAAAAGCTTTGAGCCCTTCACAAGTATGTCTACCTTCCTACATGCAAGGGTAACCAGCAGTGTCTTCATTTTGCTGGTTCACTCTGGAAGACAATACCACTCTACTTCCCCTTTCATACAACTCCCTAAAGCCTGCTCCGTCCACACTAGGCCTTGTCACCTGCACTTTTCCACAGTGGGTGGTGTGTCTGCCACACAGGTGTATTCATGCTATGAAAACTGAGGCATGCAGCCACACAACAGCCAGAGCTTGGGTGTATACATTTCTGTCCCTGCTCCTGAATTCTGGGTCTGCGTTGCTTTTACTGTTTCCACTTCACCTTATGCAACTTCTTCATTATATCATCTAGTACCGCGACACAACTCATTGTACTCATTAATTCTTTGGCCAATGCATTCAAACTTGCACTTCTTACATGCTTGTTCTTGCAGTCCTTGTTCCTAAACTCCCATAGACACGGATATTGCTTGAGGAGGTCAGTGGTGTGCTGACCCGTGTCCAGTTGTTGTGTTCAAGGAAGTTCGTGGTGATGGATGTGGTGGGTCTCAAGATGCAGCGGGAGAGGAAGCTTCACTCAACTTTTCTCCCAACTTGAGAAAGAAAGTGACACTGACCTTGAGATCTATACAAGGATGCTCATCAATGTATTTTATGATTTGCTGAGGAAAAATGTGCTGTATAATGCCAAAAAAAATACTCTTTTCCATGAATGCAAACAGCTATTGGTGACCTGCTGCCTGGTGCACTGTTGTCCCACACTCTGAAATGCCTCCAGCCTAGATCACCAGAACAGAGCGGTATTGCCCCTCGCTCACCCCAAAATCCGCTCCTGGGAACACCCCACGGGGAAGAGTGGAGCTCACAAGGCCAAGTGTGGACGCAGCTTAATGCAAGTGTTGGCCAGTAGTATCTTCAGTCCTTCATCCCATTCACTGGTACACTCTGGAGGACCATACCAATACTTCTCCTTCCCACAATTCCCTAATACAGTGGAAGGATACAGGCTGCTGGCTGACCAAACATCTTCCATCTGACACCCTCGTACATGAAATGGAGTTGAGATTGCAGGCACTTCACCTCCTCTTTGGTTGTGTTCTCTCATTGCCCTGAATCGAGTCAACCAATCAATCTGAGGAGCGGCCACAGCCATCACCAGTCACTACACTCGCTAAGAGCTGTTACCTTATCACTTGGTCCCTTCTCTTCAGTCATAATCCCCCCGCACATGGTGTCCACTTTTTGCACCACTATCTCGGTGTGGTAGAGGGCTGAGGCGGCTGCGTGGGTGTTCTCTGTGTCTCTCACGGTGTTTGTCTGCGTCAGGAACATCCTTGGAGATGTGTCTGGAGTATCCTCTCGATCGTGGTTCAGAGCCTGAGAAAGATCTGCTCTCGTTTTCGTTTCTGTGTCTTCTGTCTTCCTCAAACTCACTCCGGCCTCTTCTGGAGTCCTCGGAGTCGTTCCTTCCACGCCTGGAATCATCTGAATCTCTTCGCCCTTGTTTAGAGTCAACTGATCCTGCCCTGCCTCTCTTAAAATCATCAAAGTCTGTCCTGCCTCTCTTGAACTCTCCTTGTCTCTCTCTGTCTGCATGGCTCCTCTCCCAGTCCTTTTCTGACCATGGTTTCTCCTTCTCCCAGGACTTTGTCACCCTGGGGCCATCAGTGCTCTGCTGTTTCTCTCTCACTGGCCTCTTCTCTCCATCTCTCCATCTGTCGCTCTCTCTGCTATCCTGTTTCTCTCTCTCCTTGGGTCTGTCTCTATCACCTCGCCTCTCCTCCTCTCTCCAGCTTCCTCTCCATGTTCTCCCCACCCCCCGGCCCTTGCCTCTCACGCGAAAGTTTGTCTTGCTGATGCCTTGGATCTTGACACTTTTTTCAATAACTCGACGCTGGTGGTCCAATTGCGGGAACAGCTCTGAAAAGTGGGGAAATTGGGCTGTTAGTGGCTGTAATGGAGGTGGTACATTGTTAAGTAGATAGGAAGACAGATTGGGCTGTAATTGGCTGTGGCAGAGGTAGTGGTTGTTAAATACATAGGTAGATAGATTTATGGATAGCTAGGCAGACAAGTAATGGTTTGATGCTAAAAAGACACAGAGAAGAACTGGTTACCTACAATAGATGAAGAGATAAGCAGATACAGTTACAGGCAAGAATTGGTTATCTAAGACTGATAAATATAAAGACAACCGAATGGATATAGATGAATAGACAAACGAGACATAGTTAGCAGCAGCATACCAAACAGACAGGCAAGAATTGGTTTCCTACATGAGTGGATGTGAGAGGAAGAGGCTTGGCAGTCCTGTGGTGAGTACCAACATGTGAGGAACCTTCAGGAACAAACTTACCTTTGGAGTTCATGAGTGCCTCCCGGGCAGCATTCATCTCTGCCTGCTGGATGGAATGCCCCGACGCCTTGGCCAGCCGCTGACCTCGGAAGTAAACGGCCACTGTGTAGACGCGTGTGTTGGTGGGGCCCTTGCACTCAATGACCCTGGAACACAGAGTTAAGAGGAGAGCATCAAGACACCTCTTCTTACAAAATTGATCGCCCTTCTGACCACTCTTTCTATTTCTATTAGTGGAGCAGCACCTAGCTTTTTTTTATAGTATTTTTTCCCTTGAGCTGCTTCCCTTGCTGTAAAAAAATAAAAACCACTAGTGCTTGAGGTGGCAGGGAAGGACGCTCTCAAAACAGTGATTCTCGAGGTGTTCAGCACCTCCTTCAGTCCTCTATTCTTAAAAATGGAAAAAAGCCTGCAAAACTATTGCTCTCCGGGAGTAAAAACGGAAGATTATTAACCCTTTCATTGCTAAGCGCTCGCAACAAGACTATCCCCTCAGGCGCGCTCAGGCACCCCAGCGGGGGAAGGGGATCTCTTTTAACCGCTATATCTCAAAAACTATTCATCACAGCTACAAAACAAAAACACCATTGGAAAGAGGAGGCCAAGATCTATAAGATTCGGTTATGTAAGCCTCTCTTGCGAACATACAGGCACGTTCAGGGGGTGTTTTTTGCTGTGAGTGTGACTGGCGCTCGCAGCGAGCTTTTAGCACCACCACCAAGTGACGCTAGTGCTCGCTCTTTTAACCTCTGTATCTCAAAAACTATTCATCACAGCTATAAAACAAAAATACCATTGGAAAGAGGAGGGCAAGATCTATACGATTTGGTAATGTAAGCCTCTCCTGCAAATGTACAGGCACGTTCAGGGGGTGTTGCCTGTGAAGACGTACATTTATACGTGCGTGATGGTCAGCCGTAAGGCAACTACTGTAGATCTCTTGATGATGGGGTGCTGGCAGGGCAGTATTGCCAACTGCAAAATTTACAACTATTTGGTCAAAATATCAGTCATGTGATAGGTGAAGCTATGCAAAAATGTCGCTATATTGGAAAACAACATCCACCAGTTGCTCGTCCGTAGATTTTCTGTCCTGGGTTGACATGATTTTCCACCAAATTTAGTGGAGAACCCACTCAATTGGCAATCCTGTGTTGAGAGCAATATTGTTGGAACACTCATACGTGGGAGATTTGAGTGTGGCTGGAGCTTGCAGCAAGCGTTTAGCACCAACAGCAAATACGCCCAACGCTCGCTGCAAGCTTTAGCCATGAAAGGGTTAATAATGGTTCAAGAGGTGTCCTGATTGATACTCCCCTCTTGAAAGAGTTTGTCATGGGAAGGTGGAAAAACACACAAAGGAAGGCTGTTGCAGAGTTTACCACTAAGGGAATGAAAGAATGAAGATGCTGGTTGATTCTTGAATAAGGGGTTGAAGATTACAGGAATGAGTTAAGTTAGAAAGTAGAGTGCAGGTGGAGGTGGAGGCATGTACTTAGAAAGTTCAAAAGAGCAGCCAGCATGAAAATACCAATAGAAAATGAAGAGATGCATCATTGTGGCAGCACAGTTTGAGAGGTAGTAAGTAAGCAATGCTAGTGAGAGGAGGGAAGTTGATGAGACAAAGAGCCTTTGACTCTACCCTGTCCAGCAGAGCTGTGTATGGAGCCCCCCCCATCATAAGATACATATGCCATATGAGGGCAGACAAGGCCCTTGTATATAGACAGCATCTGAGAGGGGGAAAAGAACCGGTGGAGATGATACAGAATGCCTGACCTCAAGGAAGCTGATCTAGCAAGAGATGAGATACAAAGTTTCCAGTTAAGATTTTGAGTTAAGGAGTGACCGAGAATGTTTAGTGTAGAAGGTGACAGCCGAGAGTTACCGAAGAATAGGGGATAGGTGTTTGGAAGATTGTGTAAAGATGACAGGTGGAGAATTTAATTTTTGAGGCACTGAAGACTATTAAAAAATTAAAGCAATATCTGAGGATAGGCATTCTGCAGTGTCCAGCTTAGTCAAGTAATTCCTGTTGGGAGGGTCTTCTTTCAAAAGACATTGAGTAGTGCAGAGTAGAATTATCAGTGCAGGAGTGAATAGGACAGTTTGCTTGGGAAAGATCATTAAAGAGCAACAGGAAGAGAGTGGGGGATAGAAAATCTTTTGATTATTTCATAATCTCAGGGGAAAATACACGATATGTGGAAGGGCTCCGAGTCGGCAAGGGAGTTGCGACGCCACAGCTCAACCCACCACCGCCAAGTGAGGAGACCCTGTGTTCTACGGACCTTGCTTTACAAGTCCATGTATCGGATGTGTGTGCCAGAGTTGTGAGGACAACACTATTTTTTATACCATCCTTCACCCTCATGCTCACACTTCCTCCCTTCATAACTCACTACAGTGCACCTTCCTCCTGTCTGCCCTTCACTGCTCTCTCTCTCTCCCTCACTCTCCTTCCATGCTCCCATACTTAGCCAATTCCAGCACCTATTTCCTGACTGCCCTTCACTGCTCTCTCTGTCCCTCACTCTCCCTTCACACTCCCATACTTAGGCTATTCTAGCACCTACTTGTAAATGGGTATATCTGGTTCTCCGCCACCCATGGTCCGCAGCGTGAGGCAGCACTGCTGTAGCTTACTCTTGGGGTCGTTCCAGTCCTGGTTCATGATAAACTGATGCAGCCGTGGGAAGAAACACACTTGGCAGAAGGTTTGGCAGTATTTCAGGCCCTGTAGAGGACAAAAAGGATGAAGAACAGGAAGAGAAGGAGGAGGAAGAGGTTAAACTATCATGGTGGATGCTGAGGTAGGTTAAATCTTATTGGTGGATAATAGAAAGGTTCAAATCACACTCTATTCACAGTAACTTGGCAAAATAGACCCCTCCCACTTCTCCATAGGGTGCATATCATTGACCAGTCCACAAAAAAAAGCTAGGCACTTCCTCCAAGCCTGGCTGCTGTGACTGTCTGGAGCTTGGAAACCAGTGTGTCAGGGAGGCAGTGGCTGAGTGGTTGGCATGCAGGCACAGCGTCCCGGAGAACCCAGGTTCAAGTCCTGGCAACCGCTACAAGCTGACAATTTTCAATCACTGAGTGGCCTAAGACTACCCACATGCTGTCCTGAAGACCACCTATCAGCCCACACTCTAGATTAACTTACTAAAGATGATCAATAATGAGCTCCAGGGGGGAAGCATAAGCCAAGCAAGATGGTGCCACCAAACTCTTGCCTATGGCATATCAGGCTGGGGCTGACCATCAGGCCCCACCAAGAAAGCCTACCAGATCAACAGACTAAACTTAAAAGAAAGACAAAAAAAAATAAATGTGTGTGTGTGTGTGTGTGTACTGGCACCATTTCCTCACCCTGTCGATGTACAACGCCCCGAGAAACGCCTCCAGCAGGTCAGCTCTGTCCTTGGTCTTGAGTTCAGTCTTGAGGTGGGAGTACATGGCATACGAGGTCATTCCCAGGTCATCGCACACCACCGCCTGTGTCCGGTTGTTTACTAGCGACGACCTCAGCAGCTGTGGAGAAAGGGCGGTGATGATACAGGCGATGGAAGCAAGGGCAGTCATCATCATCAATACCATTGCACTCCCTGACCAAGAGGTGACATTTATTACCAACTTGAGAGAGAGAGAGAGAGAGAGAGAGAGAGAGAGAGTGTCTGTGCATGTGTGTGTATTTACCTAGTTTTACCTAGTTGTAGTTTTACAGGGCCTGGGCATTATGCTCGTGTAGTCCCGTCTCCGTGTCTGCATTTATCCAACTTATCTTTAAAGCTTTGCACACTCCTCGCTGATACTATATCCTCGCTCAGACTGTTCCAAACCTCTACATTTCGTTGCGGGAAGCTATACTTCTTTGTGTCTCTCAAGCATCTCCCCTTTCTCAATTTTTTACTGTGTCCTCTTGTATTTCTGCTTATGTTTCCTTCTGTTAGTAGCAGTTCTTCATTATCTACTTCATCTATTTTGTTTAATAATTTATAAATTTGGATTAGGTCTCCCCTTTCTCTTCTTTGTTCCAGTGTTGTTAAGTTCATTTCCTTTAATCTTTCCTCGTATATTAATCCCTCCAACTTTGGGACCATTTTTGATGCCATCCTCTGTATTCTTTCTAGTTTCTTTATATGCTTCTTCTACCACACTACCTCTGCATATTCTAATTTTGGTCTAATCATGGTAGTGATTAGCCTTCTCATCATGTCCTTGTCCATGTAGCTAAATGCTACTCCAATATTTCTCACCAAGTTATATGTGTCTCTAAAGATCCGATTTATATGACTCTCTGGTTGATTATCATCCCTCATCACTACTCCCAGGTCTCTCTCTTCATGCACTTTTTTAAATGTTTCACCATTTCCCATTTTGTATATCCAGATTGGTCTTGTTTCACTTTTACCCATTTCCATAACATGACATTTTTTCACATTAAATTCCATCTCCCAATCCATACTCCATTTCCAAATTTTGTATAGGTCTTCTTGCAATATTTCACAATCTTCTTTGTTTCTTATATGTTTTTGTAATTTAGCGTCATCAGCAAACAGGTTTATGTAGCTATTAACTCCTTCAGCCATGTCATTTACATATACCAGGAAGATTATCGGTGCTAATACTGAACCCTGTGGTACTCCGCTTTCTACATTTCTCCATTCTGATTTTATGTGTGTGTGTGTGTGTGTGTGTGTGTGTGTGTGTGTGTGTGTGTGTATTTACCTAGTTGTATGTACCTAGTTGTAGTTTTACAGGGCCTGGGCTTACGCTCATGTGGTCCTGTCTCCATATCTGTATTTGCCCACCTTTTCCTTAAAGTTGTACACACTCTTCGCCGATACTACATCCTCACTTAGTCTGTTCTAAACTTCTATATTTCTTGCGGGAAGCTATATTTCTTTATGTTTCTCAGGCATCTTCTCTTCCTCAATTTTTTACTGTGTCCTCTTGTGTTCCTGGTGTTTATTCCTTCTCTTAGTAGTAACTCCTCATTATCTACTTCTTCCATTTTAATCAATAATTTATAAATTTGTATTAGCTCTCCCCTTTCTCTTCTTTGTTCCAGTGTTGGTAGGTCCATTTCCTTTAACATTTCTTTATATATATATATATATACGATATATATATATATATATATATATATATATATATATATATATATATATATATATATATATATATATATATATATATGTGTGTGTGTGTGTGTGTGTGTGTTTGTGTGTTGTATTTTACCTATTTGTTGTAAACAGGGCCTGAGCTCAAGCATGGACAGTACTGTCTCCCAATCTATATTTGTCCAGCTTTTCCTTCATTTTATGGACACTGCCCACTTCAACAATGTCTTTGTTTAGTCCATTCCATGTATCCACACTCCTGTGAGGAAAACTGAACTTCTTTATGTCTTTCAAACAAGTCCCCTTACTCAATTTCTTACTAGTATGTCCTTTTAATTGCCTCCTCCCTTCTGTCTCAATTAAATCATTTCTATCCAACAAGTCCATTCCACTTGTATTTCTGTGCAACACTATCAGTTGTGTGTGTGTGTGTGTGTGTGTGTGTGTGTGTGTGTGTGTGTGTGTGTGTGTGTGTTGTTATACACCTGATAGGTGCCCTGCACATTATCATCCAGATCCAGTGTGTGTGTTTGTGTTGGCAGACAAAGTACCGAGTATGTGGAGAAGAGAAAACTGGAGATGGATGGATAGATGGAGAGATAAGTGTTAAAGAATACTGCTGGAGGGAGACTTAACCTGACCTAACCTAAGCCAACCCAACCCGACCTAACCTAACCTAACCAAGCCTACCGAGAGATGTCCTTCATGATGCTCTGGAAAGTATCGGTACAAGTACTCGGAAGACACCAATTGCAGCACTGTGTCCCCCAAGAACTCGAGCCGCTGGTTGGAGCCAAGCGTGAGGTTATTGAAGCCGATGCTGCGGTCGGTGAAGGCGCGGGCCAGCAGGCGGATGTGCTTGAATTCAACACCAATGGAGTCCTCAAATTTGGAGAGTTTCTGAGGAACAGAAAAATTGAGTGAATCAGTCAGTCAGTCAGTTAGTTAGTTAGTTAGTTAGTCAGTCAGTCAGTGAGTTAGTTAGTTAGTTAGTTAGTCAGTGAGTAAGTTGGTCAGCCAGTCAGTGTGTCGTTTCCTTGGGGCCTCACCATGAGTATGGGGAAGGACTTGATCCACTTTCGGTCCCCCTCCGGCTCCTGCTCCTGTATGGGGTGCAGCGGGTAGTGGACCCAGATGTTGAGCAGCACTGGCTCCTTCTTGAACAGGGTGGAGCTCAGCACCTTGTCTGCCTCCTGCAAGGGAAACACGGCACAGAGGGGTGGATTAGGCTTTTCGTCCACAGGAAAGACAGTAGCCCCACTTATGCTATACCACTCCATGATGCACAAGTTGATCAGTATCTCCACTCTTTCATCCCTATACAGCACAACTCCCTAAAGCAAGAGTTAACAGCATCTTCACTCTTTCATCCCTGTGCTATTAAGTTCTCTGATGCAAGAGTTGAACAATATTTTCACTTTTTCATCCCTATACTGTCTAACTCCTTGATGCAAGAGTTAACCAATATCTTCACTCTTTCATCCCTATGCTAGTCAATTCTCTGATGCAAGAGTTGACCAGTATTTCCACTCTTTCATCCCTATACCATCTAACTCCCTGATGCAAGAGTTAATCAGTATCTTCACTCTTTCATCCCTGTGATATTCAATTCTCTGATGCAAGAGTTGACCAGTACCTTCAGAGAGACAGGAGAGCAGTCATTTGGTCGATAAAGACTCACCTCAATCCCAGAGTCCAGGAAGATCGCTCCCATCAGCGCCTCAAAGCAGTTGGCCATGGCGTGCCGGAGCTCAAAGTCGTGGCAGAGGTCTGAACCATGTGCGTACAGCATGAACTGGTCCAGGCCAAGCTTTTCCGCCAAGACGGCCAAGTGCTGGTTCTGTACGATGGCCGCCCTGATGGAATGGGAGATTGGTAGTAGTGGTAGTAGTTGTAGTAGTAGTACCATTGTAGCAGTAGTAGTAGTAGTAGTAGTAGTAGTTATTATTACGGCTTGGATCAGTTATGTGTAAGTATGGCGGTATGGAGGGAGAGACAAGAGAAAAAGCATTGCAAGGAAGAAGGGTGGTAGGGTCTTTGGGATGAATCATGAATGGAGGAAGTGTGAGCATGGAGGTAAAGAGGGATTTGAGAAATATAATAATAGTACCAACCCTCACATATGCAAGTGAAACATGGGCCTGGAATGAAAGTCAGAGGTCTAGAGTGCAGGCAGTGGAAATGAGTTATTTGAGGAGTGCTTGTGGTGTGAGTAGAATGGATGGAATGAGTAATGAAAGTGTGTACGAGCATTTTGGAATGTGTCACAGGGGTGAAGGGAAGAAGTGTGGAGTGGTGGAAGAAGTGAAGCAACAGACTTTAAAGTGGTTTGGCCACATGGAGCGAATGGAGGAGAGTAAGACGACCAGAAGGGTGTATGTGAGTGAGATAGAGGGAGGGAATGCTAGAGGACGACCTCCAGTGAAATGGAGGGATAGGGTGCAAGAGTACGTTAGGGAGAGGGGGGAAAGATCTTTGAGAAACTTTGAGCAGGCAAGGAGGGAGTGTCTGGATAGAGAAAGTTGGAAGTTCTTCTGCCGTGGCCATCCCCTGGTGGGAGCTCCTAGGAGCAGATGTCGATGAAATGATGATGATGATGTCTGTTTTTTGACGGGTGATAAGTACCAATGAAATTGAAGAAAATGTTATTTCAATGAGATTTATTAAATACATACTTATTTTTATTTCTGAGTGTGTGTGTGTGTGTGTGTGTGTGTGTGTGTGTGTGTGTGTGTGATGGAGCAGGAGACTACTATTATAGCATCACTACAAGTATCCCATGTATTACGGGTGGATTAATTTCCTGGAAAAGTGATCTTAGAGTGAAATGACCAAATAACAAATTTGAGGTTTAATAGGGATAACTTTATTGACTTGTATAATACATGAAATAGCAATACCCTACCATAGCCTACCATACACTCCCATACTTCACCATACCTTGCCATACTCCACCATATCCTCCCATACCTCACCACACTTGCCATACTCCACCACACTCTGCCATACTCCACCATACCCTGCCATACTCCACCATACCTTCCCACACTCCACCATACCCTGCCATACTCCACCATACCTTCCCACACTCCACCATACCCTGCCATACTACACCATACCTTCCCATACTCCATCACACTTTGCCATACTCCACCATACCCTGCCATACTTCATCATACCCTGCCATACTCCACCACACTTTGCCATACTCCACCATACCCTGCCATACTCCACCACACCCTGCCATACTCCACCATACCCTGCCATACTTCACCATACCTTGCCATACTCCACCACACTTTGCCATACTCCACCATACCCTGCCATACTCCACCATACCCTGCCATACTCCACCATACCCTGCCATACTCCACCACACCCTGCCATACTCCACCACACCCTGCCATACTCCACCATACCCTGCCATACTCTACCACACCCTGCCATACTCCACCATACCCTGCCATACTCCACCATACCCTGCCATACTCCACCACACCCTGCCATACTCCACCACACCCTGCCATACTCCACCATACCCTGCCATACTCGACCACACCCTGCCATACCTGCCATACTCCACCACACCCTGCCATACTCCACCACACCCTGCCATACTCCACCATACCCTGCCATACTCCACCACACCCTGCCATACTCCACCATACCCTGTCATACTTCACCACACCCTGCCATACTCCACCACACTTTGCCTTACTCCACCACACCCTGCCATACTCCACCATACCCTGTCATACTCCACCACACCCTGCCATACTCCACCACACCCTGCCATACTCCACCATACCCTGTCATACTCCACCATACCCTGCCATACTCCACCATACCCTGCTATACTCCACCACACTTTGCCATACTCCACCATACCCTGCCATACTCCACCATACCCTGTCATACTCCACCATACCTTGCCACACTCCACCATACCTTGCCATACTCCACCACACCCTGCCATACTCCACCATACCTTGCCACACTCCACCACACCCTGCCATACTCCACCCCACTTTGCCATACTGCACCATACCGTACCATACTCAACCATACCTTACCATACTCCACCACACCCTGCCATACTCCACCATACCCTGCCATACTCCACCATACCTTACCATACCCTGCCATACTCCACCATACCTTACATACTCCACCATACCTTGCCATACTCCACCATACCTTGCCATACTCCACCATACCCTGCCAGACTCCATCACACATCATATTATACAACCAAAGATAATAACAATGCCAATCGTAGAAGTGAAAAATTGTAATATGAGTATACAATCGTAATGTGAGGGAGACCCGTATTATTATTATTATTATTATTATTATTATTATTATTATTATCATCTTTACTATACCACAGATACATAAATAAATAGATAGATAGGTGGATAGATGTACAGATAAATAGCTATATAGAAACATGCTGAAAAAAAAGGAGGTAAAGGATGAAAGAAAGAATTAGAACAAGAAAAGAAGAAAACAACAACAGCAAAATAAAAGCAACAACAACAACAACAACAACAACAACAACAACAACAACAACAGGCCTCACCAATAGGTAGCCAGAAAAAAAAGAGGAGCAAGTAAAAGAAGAAATAGAAAAATTAGAAGAAGAAGAAAGATGACAACAAGAGCAGCAATAAGACAGCAATAACAACAATAACAAGACTTACTGACAAGTAGGCAGATCAAGAATAAAAATAAGAAGAGTAAGCAGATGAAAAAGAATAAACAATTAGAACAAGTAAACAACAACAGCAATAAGAAAGCAACAACAACAAACTCATAGCCCGTCCAACCCCATGAGGGAACAATTGGACATTAACCCGCAAGAGGTCAATCACGTACAAGTATGTGAAATCAGCGGTTACTCCCTGTGGTCAATCACGTACAAGTACATTTTTCACTTTCCCGCTTTCTATTGCTTTCAACTTCCCTCTAACGACATAAATTAATTTTCTGGAAGTGTCTGGCATCTATCCATACAGTTTCCCGCCATTTAGACACACTTGTTAGCCCCCCCACCCATCCCCCTCACGGCCCACACGTCACTGCGGGGCAGGGAGGCATCACTGCGTTCAAACTCCCGCCGAGATTGTTGCACATTTATGCCTTGATGATATTGGCGACCAATACAATGATGTCAGTATTGGTGATAGTAGTGCTGACCCTAATTATGTATTTGATCAGAAGGAGGAAGACGAGGAGAGTTGGAAAGTTTCGTTTAGTCGGCACAACATCTGTGGTCATATGCCGGAGAGAGACAGGAGGGGGAATTATAGAAGGGAACAGATCCCAGGAGACGGGACACAACCCCCGAATAACACCTGGTACCCATTCACTGCTGGGTGGACAGGGGCGTAGGGTATCGGAAAAGCCACCCAAATTTTTCCACTCTGCCCGGGAATCGAACCTGGGCTCTCTCGGTTGTGAGCCGAGTGTGCTAACCACTGCACCACGAAGCCCCCAGGAAGACGAGGAACCTGAGGCAGAATACTTTGGTGTGTTCCCGCTATGGCGTCAAATCTCATCCCTCCGTCACAGTCCATCCCATCCTGAATACACATAGGGTGGGTGAATTTCGACACGGTACCATGTCTTTTGTCAACTGCTTGTCGGGATCTGTCCCACCCAAGTTTATTTATATTATTATAAAAACAAATGATGACGTATGTGTGTATATAACTAGGATATCAACAATCACTCTTCGTCTTCTTTTGTGACCTGTTCAGCTTTGCAGCGCTTTTTAGGTCCTCCTTGGTACTTTTTTACACTTAGATACTTCACTTAGTTACTCTGTGATAGTAAAGATTGGGTTCCGCAATGTACAGTTCAGGATGGGATGTCTCACAAAACAGGATGGCAGAAGATGCCACACCACCACCTGCACCCACTCCTCCCTCCCTGAATGCTGGGCCTCCACCTCATCTTCCCCTTCCAATACATGTGACTGGAGGGAGGCAAGGTCATCTTCATGTGAAAGGCAACAGTCATCTGTTGTCCCAACTGATGATAATGTTGATGAGTCTGATGACCTTGAGTTTACGCCCTCGCTCCATTAAGGCAGTGATGAGGCACACCACACATGGGCAAGGCCACCTCCTCCTTTGTTTAGTACACATCGCAAAACACCACTTCCCTGGGGTAGGGGGAGGGTACCTACTACACCCTAGGCCAATAATTTTGTGAGGTGTTTTATTTTGAAAAAGGAATGATTTATATATGAAAAAAGCCTTTATCTTTATGAATAGGCAGTTATTATGGACATCCATATCGTAATCTATTACCTAGTGCTATAAGATGAGTGGGAAACGACGCAAAAAAAAAATGCAGCATGGCTTCAAATCATACGTCTGGCAGCATCGCTGAACGAGCAAAGTTCAAAGCCCCAGAAGGACATTTAAAAATAGCAATTTCAAATTTTAACTCAGTTTTTTCCTTATATATTTGGGACCAAAAACGAAAATTTGATTTTTGGTGACCCGGATAAGTATATGGGATGTAAGATATGCTGACCTCTTATGGGTCAAACAAAAAAGAGAAGAAAAGGAAAAAAAACAACACCAATAAAAAAGCAACAACAAAAAAAGACTAGACCATCCAACTCCATAAAGGAAAATATGAACATAAAAAAGAAAAGAAAAAAAAAAGAGAAGAAAAAGAAGAAACACAACAACAGCAGGAATAAAAAAACAACGGCAACAACAACAACAACAAAGATTACCTGTAAGTCGCCAGGCCACCTTCCTCGAGGCTGGGAAAGAGGTGGAACAAGTGAATCGACGTCAGAAACTCCACCACAGCGTCTCCGAGGAATTCCAGCCGTTCATTGTGAGTTATCTTGCTCTCCGTCTCCAAGTTGCGTCCGAAGCGAGACATAATGTTGATGAGGGTGTTGATGCCTGTAGCAGAGAGAGGACGATAGATAGAAACATAGATAGATAGGTAGAGGATGCATAGTTAGCTAGATGGATAGTTAAAGATAGATAGATAGTAGCTAGATAGACAGTTAGGTAAGTAGGAAGATACAGAGAGAGAGAGAGAGAGAGAGAGAGAGAGAGAGAGAGAGAGAGAGAGAGAGAGAGAGAGAGAGAGAGAACAAGGAAAGGATGAATGACAGCTATACAGACTGAGAGAGAGAAACACACAAATAATAATAATAATAATAAAGAAATAATAATAATAATAATAATGATAATAAAAAGATGAGGAGGAAGAAGAAGAAGAAGAAAAAGACCACCACCACCACCACCACCACCAACAACAACAACAACAACAACAATAATAGATGAATGAATGTTTAACCGCCAGGACACTCACCCCTCTTCCGGGTGTTCATGTAGTGGATGCGGCGGTCCCCGTACTCAGGCTGCCGGATGCCACAGTTGGTGAGGGAGTTCCGGGCGTGGTCAGGATTGGTGCCAAAGTTTTCCCTGCAGCGAGACAAACAAAGAGATGACTGCTTAGTGAACTGCTACTACTGCTGCTGCTACTACTACTGTTACTACTACTGCTAATATACTACTAGGCAACTACTACTACTATTATTACTACTACTACTACTACTACTACTACTACTACTACTACTCATAATAAAAACAATAAGAAGAAAATGATGAAAAAGAAAAAAAAATAATAATAGTAATAATAACAATAATAATAATAATAATAATAATAATAATAATAATAATAATAATAATAATATTGATGATAATAATAATAATAAAAATACAATCCCTGCTATGCCTCTAACTTAGCCTGGTTATTCCTGTATCCCTCCAAGGGTACGGCCCATAAAGCAGGAGGCAGTGGCTGAGTGGTTAGTGTGCAGGCACAGCATCCAGGAGGGCCCAGGTTCGCGTCCTGCCTGCCGCCACAAGCTGGGATTTTTCAGTCACCACGAAAGATCAAGACCACCCACATGCTATCCTGAACACCACCTCTCAAGGGTTCTAGATTCTCTAAAGAGAGGATCAAAAATGAGCTCAAGGGGGCAGCATGAGCCAAGCAATATGGTGCCACTATAAACACTTGCCTGCACCACAACAGGCTGAAGCTGACCATCAGGCCCCACCAAGATAGCCTACCGGAGCAATAGGCAGAAAAAAAAAGTATGGAGTCAAAGTCGGAGTTGTTGCTGGAGTTGCCTACTTTTGGCTGGGGTTGGAGTCAGGAGGCATGGAGTCAGTAAAAATATCTCCGACTCCAACTCTTTTATGTGATCAATTCTCGTGTAAAGTACTTAGGTGCACTGCCAAGCCAGTGCTGCCGCTTCGAGGGGAATTCTCATAATTTTGCGGGAGAAATAAGCATTTGTGTGAGCTCTTGTGAGAACACATTTCAAGCAAGCAATTTGTGGGAATATTGACTGAACTTGGGTTTGTCAGTGTGGAAATGATGTACTATTTTAGGGACGGGGGTGGAGTCGGGGCAGAAAACGAAATTTCCTGGAGTCTGAGTCTGAGATGGAATATTTAAAACCTGACTCCACACCTCTGCCTACTGCTACTACTACTACTACTGCTACTACTACTACTACTACTACTACTACTATTACTACTACTACTGCTTCTACTACTATTATTACTGCTACAACTACCACTACAATCATTGTTCCCTAAACTGTCCCACACACTCCGTCCTTTTTCATGGCTGTGGTAGGATGAAAGGAGCTTGGAGATAGGAGCAAATGCTACCTTGGAGGGAGGGCGAGAGAAGGGGCGAGGCTTCAGGGCCAATTTAGTACACAGTGACTATGGTGCTCCTACTAATAATAGTAGAAATACAGTCATACCTCAGTTTACAAGTGCCTTAGTTTATGAGTGTTTTGATTTATGAGCAAAAAAATCCCACAAAAAATGCCTTGGTTTATGAGCGGTGACTTGGTATATGAGCATCCTGTTTGCACACGTCTTTTCTTTTTTTTTTTCTTTTTCTTTTTTTTTTTTTTTTTCAATTGGTCGCCACCTCACGAGTGGGGACACATACTATATGGAGGTCATCAGGGTCAAGCGTGTACATCCCTCTGAGGAGGGACCACAGACCCTTGCCGGGTGATAACTCATGAAGGGGAGGGGGGATGCCAATAGACCGACTCTATCGGCTGGTGTCAGCCTCTCCAACCAAGTCGGTCTTTCAACAAGGGCTGGCGTGTCTCTTTGTACAAGTCGAAGGCATGAGCGTGGGTTCCCTTTGTTTGCCACAAGACATGAATGCTCAAAGCAGAAAACAATGGGAATAGAGTCTAAGTTTGGGTTGCCACCTTGTGCTAAAATAATAAGGAATGCAACATCCCATTCTCCAATACAGAACCAATCCAATAGTTTTAGGAATGGGTGGCAACCCTAAGGCCACTGGCACACGAGCGAATTGTGGTCACCACTCCATGATGACAGGAGTAGCTTTCAAGACGCTGTTGCACGGGATTTGTGGTTCGCCCGCAGCATCACCCGTGTGTAAGGTTAGCCGCGGCAGAGAAATGCCCCGACTCGCCCCTTCAGTTTATCCAGTCTGGTGAACAATTGGCAGATCGCAGCTTTGCCCACCACCAAGCAACCACAAGTGGCCCATGTGTGCAGGTCCAAGCCACAAAGCGATGCCACTTGTGGCAGGGATCTGCATCTCCTCACTACAGTCGCCGGCCACAGTCGTTCGTGTGAAAAGGTTCGCTTCAGAACAATGGTAACCAATGGGAAGCCACATGGCGGCATGGCGACCACACGTTGCTCGTGTGCCAGTGGCCTTAAATTTCTCTAGCTTGCCATGATTGACAGCTGCTGCCCACTGCTGGTGAAGGCAGGAGGAAGGGGGGCGGGACGTATTTCAGGACGACCCTTGACAAACATAATTTTATGGACTGGTTTTGTGGTTCACTGAAAAATGTGCTCACAACAGTTTTAAAATACTGAATTTTATCTGCTTAACCATTCAGACAACCAAATACAGAACAAATGGCGCTCCATATTTTAACCACTTCACTCCGGCGACACCGACGTCAGCATCCGACGGGCGTACGACAGCGTCACCGTTAGTCCTCTTCTAAACCTCTTAATCCTCTTCCATTTCCTCTTAAAAGTCTTATAAACCTCTTAAAAGGAAATGGAAGAGGATTAAGAGGAGTTTAGAGGAGGATTGAAAGGTTTAGAAGAGGATTAATCCTCTTCCATTTCCTCTTGACCCTTTCCATACTGTGACGCCGACGTCTGCGTCATGGATGGAAAGGGTTAAGGAAAGGGTGGCAAGTTTGCAACCCTAGTCTCAACCCGCGTTGTAAACTCATAAAAATAACACCCGTGCACTCGTGTCCGATTGCATTTGTGCTTTAGTGTGCGATCTTTCTGTTTTCAGCACTACAGTGTGCGTTCTTTGTGCTTTAACAATGTCCCCCAGAAAGATGGTTAAAAGGAATGGTGCTGCAAAGAAGACAACAGGAACGGAGGATACTATGCCTGCAACAGGAACGAGGTGTGAGCCTCGGCAGCTTGTATGCCCTCCTGGATGTGACTGACTCTCACTCACCCTCCATCTTGGACAATACGTTGAGTTACCTTCACGTTGGTGGCCAAACGTAGTTCGGTGCCTCAAGAATAGGGAAACTACGGCTGACCCCTGTGTGAAGCCTACACCTCAAGCATAATTAGCGGTTATGAGAGTCTCCGTAACAACCATAACACATTAATTTGTGTTTTATATTATTTATCATTGCTATTTGTTAGTAAAATTACTTTAATTCTGTATAAAATAACATGTAAAATGATTTTTAAATAGATATTTTTTTGAGATATGGGACGCATGAACCGCTAAAGGACTGGAGGCAGCTATAGTCACTTTACCGGGTGAGGACCAGAGGTGCTTACAACAACCTTGCTGTTTTTACACTAAATTTAGCTACATTTCGCTAATTTTTGTAATTCACTCATTGGGAACTCTGCCCAAGAGTTAGTTTGGCTACTCTGTCAGTCTGCTCTGCTCTCACCATGGCAGAAAGCAGTGACACTGATTCCGATGAGTCCGATTTCCTGCCCACACCCTCCTGCCCTCAGACCTCAACGCCTGCTAACCACACACAATAGGGCTTTATTGCATGGAGGGAGCTTATATTATAGTCTAGCTTGCGTAAATAGAGCTCGGGGCACCCGTCATGGCCAAGCAGCCAAAACGGACGCATGGCCGTTCCCGCCAAAATTCTCTCCTCTTCAACTCGCTGTCTCTCCATAACCACGGCATGTAGAGACTTCTGGATGGCAGCATTAGAAAGAACAAGACTTAATAGTGAGGACAAAGTCTGTTTCATTTGCTCGTCCTTTGTAGGTTAAGAGTAAGGAGTGTGTGAATACAAGCTATTTTCGGTGCTTAGAGCTGAAGGGCCGTCCTGGCAGCACCAAGATTATCACCACTGCTGGTCCTGAAGGGTTTAATGGGATTTACATGAATTTCAATGGGGAGATTTGTTTTGGTTTACGAGTGTTTTGGTGTGTGAGCAAAATTCCGAGACGAATTAAACTCGTAACCCGAGGTATGACTGTAATAATAAAAGCAATAATAACAATAATAAAGCTCCCCACACAACTTATAATCGCACGGACAATAATAACAGCGACACAGCTCCACCTGGCGTCCTCACCTGTAGGAAGGGTGAGTGAGCGCCAGCTGCAGCAGGAAGCGCGCCTGGAACTTGTAGGTGATGCGCTCCTCCAGCACCTCCAGGGACTGATGGAAGCGCAGATGGCACACCAGCACCGGGAGCAACATGGCGTGCTGGGGACACATGAGGGGACACATGAAGACACAGCTACAGAGGGAATACAGCTGGGTAGGCAGATAGACAGGTAAGTAGATAGGAAGACACATGGATAGACAAGTAGGAAAATAGATAGGGAGGTAGATAAGACATAGGTAGATACAGGTAAGTAGATACTTTTTTTTTCAGGAGAGGAGTAGGAAAATAGATAGGGAGGTAGATAAGACATAGGTAGATACGGGTGAGTAGATACTTTTTTTTTTTACAGCAAAGGAGTAGGAAAACAGATAGGGAGGTAGATAAGACATAGGTAGATACAGGTTAGTAGATACTTTTTTTTACAGCAGAGGAGTAGGAAAATAGATAGGGAGGTAGATAAGACATAGGTAGATACATTTTTTTTTTTTTTTTTTTTTTTACAGCAGAAAAGAGTGCAAGGGCGTAAAAAAATAAAATAAATAAAAATAATGAAAAAAAAATGCCCGCTACTTACTGCTCCTAAATACACATAGGTAGGAATATAGACAGATGGACAGGCAAGTGGATGGATAACACAGGTAGATATATAAACAGGTAGGTAGGCACACAGACAAGCACTAGGTATGTAAATTGGCACAGTAAAACCTCCTGAAGTCAGAACTGAAAAAAAAAAATCTTCTAAATAGTAAACTTTTGAGCAACTGCTGCATAAAAGTCAGATAAATTAACCAGGCAGCAGCGGGGGTCATGTTTCTTAATGGTCCCTCCAAGCGAGAAAAATGAGAAAAAATCATCACTCACACAAACCATTTCATAGTATATATCGAAGCATTTGTGATCAGTTTATGTATCATCTATTTTTGGGGGTTTATATCATGGCACAAATTTGCCATGTTGCTGCTCCACAGTAAAGCCATAAATTTGTCCCGTCGCTGCTACCGGGTTAATGTTCAATAAAAATTTTTGGAAAGGGGTGACCTAATCCTGGCTGACAGCCTCACAAAGGGCCTGGACCATGTGGAGAGGACCTGCTGCTGAGGGACAGAGAAAGGACAAGGGATGGGGCAGGAATATAGACTGAGAAAAACAAGAAGCAGAAAGGATGTAGAGAGGTTTGTCTTTCCCAGGAATATAAACAGGAAAACAGGAAACAGAAAGGATGTAGAGAGGTTTGTCTTTCCCAGGAATATAAACTGAGGAAAAGAGGAAGCAGAAAGGATGTAGAGAGGTTTGTCTTTCCCAGGAATATAAACTGAGGAAAACAGGAAGCAGAAAGGATGTAGAGAGGTTTGTCTTCCCCAACAGAATCAGTAACATGGAGCAGTCTGGATGTGGAGATACTTAAGGACATTTTCTTAAACATTTTGGCATCTAAGCTCACACACTTATCAAGGCTTTCATAGGAATTTTGGGCATTTCTGGGGGTAGTTTTTTTACCCTTTTGGTAGTCTGACCCTTCTTCTGTACCACGGATGAGAAAAAACACTCATTAAAACCAAATTACTTTCCATTATGGTCTTTGAAAATAAGTGATGTATTTCCAGGGATAGTTTTATGGCCCAGCCCAGTTGGTGGTTTGACCCTTCTATACCATGCATGTGAAAAAACACTCATTAAAACCCCTCCTTTTAGTCCTCAAAATCTTGGGTCTACAGTAACAGATGACAATGATGAATTAAAACAACATCATCAACAACAACAACAAAAGAGAAGGGGAGTTTCAAGACAGCTCTCCACCCGAAATCAACCTCTCTTCTGGCCTGTCGTTCCTTTTCCTTTTGTCCGAGCAGCGTCCAGCGGGGTGTTCTGTTACTAATTTTGTTCTTCATTTGCCCTTGAGCTCATTTCTTGCTACTCTATACCTACTCCAGTCCTGCCTTAAGAAATAGATGATGTGAGAGAAGAAGAATCCGAGCATACCGACCATCCATAAACTTAAAGCAAAATTGGACAGAAGCAGACATGGAAACGGGACAACACGGGCTTAGCTTATGTCCTGCACCCTCCAAACACAGACCTGCACCACGTCGCACATGATCCCCGTCCTGTAGAAGCCTTGGGACGACACAGCGACGGTCACATCTCGCTTCATCTTAGACGTCATCCTCATCTCCTGCAGCCTGTTCTCCTTGGCTGCCAGGCGCCTCTTGTCATCGAAAGACGGCTTGGGCATGTTGGCGAGGAGGTGACGGAACTTTACATACTCCCGCCATGCTTTCTGATACCTGCACAAGGGAGTGAAGTTTGAGAGAAAGAGGAGAGGGGAGAATGACAGGACTGGAGTAGGGACAGAATGGCAAGGAGTGAGCAGAGAGTATACATGAAAACAGGGGAACATTAGGGATAGATGAGGGCCAAACTTTGGGTTGGACTCTAATACCCAGGGAAACCATGTAGCAATGACTGACAATAATACTAATACAACAAAAATGTAGACTCCCTATGTTCTTTATACTCGAGGAATAACTTAACTGAAGGCAAGGACTGCATGGATAGGAGCTACTGGATACATCTGCCATGGTCCTGAGCTGATTGAGAGCCTGAGGGCCATTTTTTTAAACATTTCGGCATCCAAGAACACTCATTTGACAAGGCTTTCAGAGGAGTTTTGTGCATTTCCAGAGGCAGTTTTATGACCCTAGTGAGAGTTTGACCATTCCTCTGTACCATGAACCTAACACAACACTCGCCACAACCTGACTGACCTCCTTTATAGCCTTTGGAAATTGTTGACGTTGAGAGGCGGAAGAGTTGAGATTACCAACGCGAGTGATACCAAACTAATGTGCTAAGGAGATAAATGTTGCTTTGAAGAATAAACAGACAGAATAATAGATATAACAGACAGACAAATGTGACAAGACAGACTGAGAGGAATATATGGATAGATAAGTAGGTAGATGGACATACAGATCGGTAGACAAATATAGATAGATAGATAGATTGAAAGATAGATAGATGTATTTAGATTGATAGGTAGTTATATGGATAGGATGGTATAGATAAATAGATATTGATGGACAGATAGACAGAGAGATAGAGAGTTGTATGGACTACCTCTCAACCCTTCCTTTTAGTCCTCAAAATCTTGGGTCTACAGTAACAGATGACAATGATGAATTAAAACAACATCAACAACAACAACAACACCAGAGAAGGGGAGTTTCAAGACAGCTCTCCACCCGAAATCAACCTCTCTTCTGGCCTGTCGTTCCTTTTCCTTTCGTCCGAGCAGCGTCCAGCGGGGTTTTCTGTTACTGATTTTGTTCTTCTTTTGCCCTTGGACTCATTTCTTGCTACTCTATACCTACTCCAGTCCTGTCATTCTTCCCTCTCCTCTTTCTCTCAAACGTTCCACCACCCTGTCATCTTCCGGTGGGTCATTCTCTTGCACTCACAGCACCAACCTTACCCCTGCACACTCTTTTTTAAGCTCATTCTTTGCCATTCTCTCTATACTCCAGTCCTGTCATCCTTCCCTCTCCTCTTTCTCTCAAATGTTCTACCACCCTGTCATCTTCCGGTGGGTCATTCTCTTGCACTCACAGCATCAACCTTACCCCTGCACACACTCTTTTTAAGCCCATTCTTTGTCATTCTCTCTATACTCCAGTCCTGCCATTCTTCTCTCTCCTCTTTCTCTCAAACATTCCACCACCCTGTCATCTTCCAGTGGGTCATTCTCTTGCACTCACAGCATCCACCTTACCCCTGCACACTCTCTTTTTAAGCCCATTCTTTGCCATTCTCTCTATACTCCAGTCCTGCCATTCTTCTCTCTCCTCTTTCTCTCAAATGTTCCACCACCCTGTCATCTTCCGGTCGGTCATTCTCTTGCACTCACAGCATCAACCTTACCCCTGCACACACACTCTTTCTTGGCTCATTCCTTCCTATTCTCTCTAAATGACCAAACTACCTAAGTGCACTGTGTCTAACCACCTCCCTCGCCGTAAACACAAAAACAAAGCAAAACAACGAGAACACGAACTAACAGCCTCGAAACTCACTCTGGGTTGCCAGCGTAGGAGAGCTGGGGTGGACGGATGCCGAAGTGGACGATGACGGGGTAGTTGATGGTCTCGTCACTGACCTGGTCTCGGTCCAACTGGTCAACACGGATGCTGCACGGCTTCATCCCGGGGCAGGTCACCACCATGCCTGATAGATAGATAAGCAGATAGATATATAAAGATAACCAAACAGATATGATAGAGAGATAGACTGATAGGAATATATATAGATACAAAGGAAAACAGACAAAGACAAAGAGATAGATTGAAAGATACAGATAAATGATAGATAGATAGATAGATAAATACAGAGACAGAAATATAGATGGATAGATAGAAAGATAAACATATATAGACATTGACAAGTATAGATAGATAGAGGTAGGAAAACACAGACAATAAAATAAAATAGATAAATAAATAAACAAATAGAGAAAGATTGACAGGAGTAACAGGCTTTTTTTTCACATTTGTTTCCTTTTTTTATGCCCTTGAACTGACTTCTCTGCTGTAGAAAAAAAAAAAAGTAGATGTAGAGATAAACAGACTCAGAGGTAGACAAACAAACACACAGATAGGCAGAAAGATAGAACATGATGCAGCATAGTCACCCTTGAGATGGTCAGCATAATTCTGCCATTGGTATTGTGTCATGCTGAGCAGCTGCGCCAGGTCCTCGGGCTGCACCAGGGGGCCGCTATTCTTCAGCAGGGAACTCAGCACCTCGTTCATGGACAGAATTTCCTTGCCATTGTCTGGAGGGTGAGACAACACATGATACTCGGGGACACTGGACAACATATCGTCACTCTCATAAGGGGGGGGGGGGAGAGAGAGAGAGAGAGCGAGAGAGAGAGAGAGAGAGAGAGTGAGTGGGAGAGAGAGAAAGAAAGAGAAGAGAAGAGAAGAGAAGAGAGAGAGAGAGAGAGGGCGCATACTGAAACACCTCAGGAAATTGTCAACAGTAAGGAAGAGCTTGATACTCAATGGCCTCTGATATTTAAGATTAATTTAAAGCAAATTTGAGAAAAACGATTGATGACGAACCTGGAAGTTTGCGAACAAATCTTGGCATGAAGTGGAATCTTGGGCAGCCGTCGGAGTCCCCCATGGCCTTGAGGTTCAGGTCAACAAGCTCCAGGAGTTCAAGGAAGAGGTAATCATCTGTGGGGGTGAAGGGGAGGTGGTCAACACATGGGAGGAGGCTTCTTGAGTTTGGACAGAAGTATTGGTAAAATTATGGTATATCTTAAGGGGCTATTCACTGGGCAAATTTTCTGTGGATCTTCAGTCAAACCACGATTTCCGCTGGCATGGTTCTCATTTGTTTCTTGTTATTGCTGCTGATGATGATGGTGAGTAATGCCGTCGTCCTTTGGTGAAATCTACCGTGGCTTTGGAAGATCGTGGACACGTCGGAAAACCACGGAAATGTGAGAACCACGCCAGCGGAAACTGTGGTTTGGCTTAAGATCCATGGAAAATTTGCCCAGTGTAATAGCCCCTTAATAAAGCAAGGATACACGAGGACATGAGGAGACACAAGAGCCCAGACAGATGGCTTGAATAGGGCAGTTCCTGGGGGTTGGTTGTTCATCACTCTTCCCATCCATGAATGCACATATCTATTAGTTTGTTCCACTCATCCACCACTATGTGAACTACTTTTTGCCTACTTCTTTCCTGAACTTTAACTTATCCAACTTGTACCCATTGCTGCGCGTTCTCACATCAGTACTTTATTTAACCGTGTAGCAGCGACAGGCCAAATTTGTGCCGTGATATGAACCCCCAAAAATAGATGATACATAATCTGATCACAAATGCTTTGATATATATTATGAAATGGTTTGTGTGAGGGGTGATTTTTTCTCATTTTTCTCACTTGGAGGGACCATTAAGAAACATGATCTCTGCAGCTACCGGGTTAAACTGCCCCATTCAAGCCTCTTAGTCCATTGAAACACCTCAGTTAAAGTTGCTGAAGCTCTTGATGGATCTCTGTTATGTCTACACCTCTGGCGCCCTGTCCCTTGGATAGCTTAATGGCCCAGGCAGAAGCGCCCACAGTGGCCCCCGTTACAATACTGAACATTCAATTTCATGCACAGTCTCCCTCTCTATAATACTCATCCAGTGTTCATCCCTTTCACTAGCGGCCTCCCCTCATACCATTCCTCTCCTTGCTCTCTTCTGGCCTCTCATTCTTTACTCTCATACTGGAGAGGCACTTGGCAGGCTCTCATTTTTCTGTTTGTTATGCCCTTCAGCTGTTTATATTGACGTAAAAATAAGTACATTTTCTTCACAAACTCCTCACTCCTTCTCAGCAGCTCAGGGCACCAGGCTCCACCACACTCCCCTTGCCACCTCATCCATTGTATCGTTTATGTAGGTCCAAGGTGTATATTGTAAGTTCTTCGTGTTTTACTCAGGGTGACTGCACAGGTGTTAGCCGTTGGAGGCATGATAGGAGACTCTGATACCATGCTTCACCACACTCCCTTTGCTGTCTCACTCACTGTATCAAGTTTATATAATAGGTCCAAGGTGTATATAGTAAGTTCTTTGTGCTTTACTCGGGGTGACTGCACAGGTGTTGGCCAGTGGAGGCATGATAGGAGGCTGATACCATGCTTGACCACACTCCCTTTGCTGCGTCACCCACTGTATCAAGTTTATATAGTAGGTCCAAGGTGTATATAGTAAGTTCTTTGTGCTTTACTCGGGGTGACTGCACAGGTGTTAGCCGGTGGAGACATGATAAGAGACACTGATACCAGGCCTCACCACACTCCATTTGCTGCGTCACCCACTGTATCAAGTTTATGTAGGTCCAAGGTGTATCTATTAAGTCCTTTGTGCTTTACTCAGGGTGACTGCACAAGTGTTAGCCGGTGGAGGCGTGATAGGAGGCTGATACATAGAAAGGTGCACGGGGCCAAGTGAACAACGGAACAAGCAATGAAACAGTGAAATGCGCACTGAAACAGACCCACACATCACACGCCCGTGGCCCCCGATTGTTAGTGCATGCATACAGTGTGTTGTGGAGGACTATCCAGCGCCACAGAATAGAATAGTGGCTAGCTTCATCGCAGGCGCCACGTTGTTATTAAAAGAGCCGTGTGGAATCCAAATTGATGCTGATACAATAATATTTTTTGTGTGCTCTGCGTGCTTCTTCAAGACCCTGACCAAACCTAGCCCACAAAAGAACACTTATATCAACATCCATTTGAATTCAGCGTGGCTCTTTTGGTAACAACATGGCGCCTGTGAAGAAGCTGGCCACACTCCCCTATTCTATAACTCCTTTTTTATATATATAGCAGGGGAGGCAGCTCAAGGGCAATGAACAAAAACAGCAACAAAAAGGCCTACTAGACGCTGCTCCGATAAAAGAAAAAAAACGAGGCCAGAAGAGAGGTCCATGTCTGGGATTTATAGCTCACTGAAGCCTAGGTAATGTGTGTAACAAGTGAGGTGATGATGCCAGGTGACACACAGAACAATTAATATCAAGTGGTGGCTTCTAAAATACCTTCCCAGCCATGGATAACAAGGGGAGAGGGATCTGAAGATACTGCCAGGGTTTCAAAGGGGAATCTGAAGCTACTCCCAAGAAGAAATAGATGCAAAAAAAATGCAAGGAAAAATGAGAGGAAGGGTGTGTGTGTGTGTGTGTGTCTGTGTGTGTGTGTCTGTGTGTGTGTGTGTGTGTGTGTGTGTGTGTGTGTGTTTGTAATTCACCACAGCCTGATCACGAGTTGGACTCACAATCACCAGCATTTACCCTCCTGATAAGAGAAAGCTCATTATAGTCAATCTCTGGGTACTGCCAGGATCTCTACATGCTACACACTCCATCCCCCTTGCTCAAGAGAGAACTGTAACCACTCCTTGTCAGCAGAAAAATCCCGACCTGAGCAGAGCTCGAACCTCTGCCTGTCAGGCCGTGAAACCTGGCAGCACAGAGCTTTCAACCACTTACCTACGGGTGGTGTGTGTGTGTGTGTGTGTGTGTACATGGGACAGCCGAGACACTGAAGCCACTCCCAGGTTCCCCGAGGTGTCTGTTGCTGCAAAGAGCCACTGCTGTAATGGTGAGGGGGAGACATTACTCACACAGCAAGTTGAGTTCTTGGATACAGAAGTTGTCGGGTATTTTCTCCTGGATGTAGAGGATTGTGTACTCGATGTTGAAGCGGATCACACTGCAGGTCGGAACCTCTTCCAAGGGGTGGTGCGACAACAGCGAGAACCCCTCAAAGATGAACTCATGTTTGTCGTGGAGGATGACTGTGGGGGTCTTGATCTGTGTGCAGGGCGGTTAGGTTACTCTTGGTTAGGTTAGGTTAGGCTAGGCTAGACAAGGATAAACAAGGATATCGTCACCTTCATAAAAAAAAAATGCCTAAGTCATTATTTTCTAGTTTTCAGAGAATCAGGAAAGAATTGTCATTGTCTCATTTGTCTTAAGATTTAGGCAGAAATGAAAAGGTCAATTCTAGAACACTCAAACCCTGAATGACAAAGGCAACTATACAAAAATGGGCGTCACTTGTTGAAAAATTGATGTAGACAAAAACCTGGAAATCGCTGAAAAATGACAGGCGATTATTTAATGAGGGTGACGATATAACGTTAAGCTACAGTGAGAACACCTGAAAGATGAACTCATGTTTGTCGTGGAGGATGACAGAGGGGGGACCTGTGTGTAGGGAGATTAGATTTCTCTTGGTGAGGTTAGGTTACATTAGGTTAGACAAGGATACAATGTCCGACAACAGCAAGAACCCCTCAAAGATGAACTCATGCTTATTGTGGAGGATGATTGGGGGTATTGACCTGTGTGTAGGGGGATTAGGTTTCTCTTGGTGAGGTTAAGTCATATTAGGTTAGACAACAGGTTATATTAGGTCCGACAACAGCAAGAGCCCCTCAAAGATGAACTCATGCTTGTCGTGGAGGATGAGTGTGGGGTACTGCCTGTGTGTGGGATAGTTAGGTTACCCTGCCTTTTGACTCTTAGGGCCATATTCATAAACATTTCCACTCCCAAGCACACATATTTAACAAGGCTTTCATGGGAGTCATGGGCATCTCTGGGGCGGGTGTTGTGACCCTGGTGGTAGTTTGATCAATCTTCTATACCATGAACCTAAGAAAACACTCACAATAGCCCGATTCATCTCCATTTCGGCCTTTGGAAAGAGTTGGTGTGATAGGCGGAGGTGTTTAAGAATACCGACATTACACTCTCCAAAAAGTCACCATCCAAACATGACCAAATTGCCTCAGTGAACTCTGCTTTGCCAATTCCACCACTCCACTCTCTCCACCTCCTGGCCTCACCTCCACACCATATTCCAGTAATTCCACCGCCCCAGCTTATATGTTCAAGAAAAGCCGGGCAGTTATGGGACTAGACAAAAGTAGACAACATAATAACAGCAATATAAAATCAAGAAATGGGAAGGGTTAGGATATGTATGTAGGAGAGAGGGGACAGCAGGTGGACAGGAGTGACAGACTGGGAAATGGGAAGGGTTGGGATATGTATGTAGGAGAGAGGGGACAGCAGGTGGACAGGAGTGACAGACTGGGAAATGGGAAGGGTTGGGATATGTATGTAAGAGAGAGGACAGGAAATGGACAGGTGTGACAGAGTGGGAAATGGGAAGGGTTGGGATATGTATGTAAGAGAGAGGACAGGAAATGGACAGGTGTGACAGAGTGGGAAATGGGAAGGGTTGGGATATGTATGTAAGAGAGAGGACAGGAAATGGACAGGTGTGACAGACTGGGAAATGGGAATGGTTGGGATATTTATGTAGGAGAGAGAGGACAGGAAATGGACAGGAGTGACAGACTGGGAAATGGGAATGGTTGGGATATGTATGTAGGAGAGAGAGGACAGGAAATGGACAGGAGTGACAGACTGGGAAATAGGAATGGTTGGGATATATATGTAGGAGAGAGGACAGGAAATGGACAGGTGTGTCAGACTGGGAAATAGGAATGGTTGGGATATATATGTAGGAGAGAGAGGACAGGAAATGAACATGTGACAGACTGGGAAATGGGAAGGGTTAAGACACGCACACATGCAGGAGAGGGGACAGCCAGTGGACATGGGTAGCAACAGACCGGAAACAACTGCTATAGAAGGACCCAAGGGGGAAATGTTTACGAGATCAATGTGACAAAATTAAGTTTAGAGAGAGTTTACCATGAGACTGAAAACTTGAGGCACAGGACAGAAACTAATGGAAGCTTTTGGGAGAGTCCTACATCCTAAGAAGGGATAGATGGAATGATAAGGGGACTAAAGGGGTTATTACAGGAATCCCTCGTCTATCGCGGGGGTTAGGCTCCAGAACCCCCCGCGATAGGTGAAAATCCTCTAAGTAGCGACCTTATATTTTTTTTTTTTATTATTTATATATATTTTAAGGCTTTATAAACCCTCCCCACACTCTTACAAATCTTTCCCACACTCCTATTGACCTTTCCCACTCTTACAAATCTTTCCCACACTCCTATTGACCTTTCCCACTCTTATAAATCTTTCCCACTCCTATTGACCTTTCCCACTCTTACAAATCTTTCCCACACTCCTATTGACCTTTCCCACACTCTTACAAATCTTTCCCACACTCCTATTGACCTTTCCCACACTCTTATAAATCTTTCCCACACTCCTATTGACCTTTCCCACACTCTTACAAATCTTTCCCACACTCCTATTGACCTTTCCCACACTCTTATAAATTTTTTAGGCTAGAAAATGCTTATTTTACCTGCAAAACCCCGGGATATAGTGAAAAATCCATGATGCGATACAATTTAAAAATCCGCGATACAGCGAGGCCGCAATAAGTGAACCGTGATATGGCGAGGGATTGCTGTACACTGGGCAAATTTTCCGTGGATCTTCAGTCAAACCATGATTTCCGCTGGCGTGGCTCTCATTTGTTTCTTGTTATTGCTGCTGCTGCTGATGGTGAGTAATGCTGTCGTCATTCGGTGAAATCTATACCATAGCCTTGGAAGATCGTGGACACGTCAGAAAACCACAGAAATATGAGAACCACGCCAGCGGAAATCGTGGTTTGACTAAAGATCCACGGAAATTTTGCCCAATGTAATAGCCCCTTAAGGGGAACAAGAAGAAGGATATGATGAGCGTGAGACAGATAAGGTTGCAATGGTTCGGACATGTGAGAAGAGACAGAGGGCGGAGTGCTGAGGAGGATGGTGAGGGAGATGGAGGTACCCAGAAGGAGACCAGTTTTCCGGAAGACCAAGGAGAACACGGAGAGGAACACTGGCGCAAGATTTGAAAGTGTAGAAATAGAGGAAGGATTAGAACTGGACCAAGCAAGATGGAGGAGGATCATCACACCTCCAACCCCAAGAAAAGAAGGAGATGGAGGTACCCGGAAGGAGACCAGTTTTCCGGACGACCAAGAAGAACATGGAGAGGAACACTGACGCAAGATTTGTAAGTGTTAAAAAGAGAGGAAGGATTAGAACTGGACTGAGCAAGATGGAGGAGGATCATCACACCTCCGACCCCAAGAGAAGAGGATGGACTAGAAACACAAGGAAAAGAAGAAGAAAAGAAAGAAGAAGAAGAAAAAGAAGAAAAAGAAGAAAACAAAGAAGAAGAAGAAGAAGAAGAAGAAAAAGAAAAAAAAATGAAAAAGAAAAAGAAAAAGAGAAAGAAAAAGAAGAAAAAGAAAAAGAAGAAGAAGAAGAAAGGAGAAGAGATGATGATAGAGACGGTGCTGTTATGAGTCCACCCGGAGTATAGTGGCAACGAGGACTAACCAGGAAGTTTGTTGGCGGAGAGATGGTGATGAGGTAGTGGTGGAGGCAGTCCGCATTGTTGGTCCAGGGGTCGCAGGGCTTGAGGTTGCCTTCCCCGACGTAGTAGCCGTGTCGAATGCCCGATCGCTGCGCCTTGAGTGAACACCGGCAGAGTGGACCGTCGTTCATCTGTGGGGCGGCAGCAATGAGCGTAAACACCAGGAATATAGATGCCGTGGGTGATGGCGCAGTTAGAGGATAATAAACGGAATGATATAGGGACAGATATAATGACGGCCGCAGAAACAAAGGGATGAAAGATAACGGATGGAGAAATGGATGCCAAAAAAATATTCAATGAGAGGAGGTGTGTGTGTGTGTGTGTGTGTATTTACCTAGTTGTATTTACCTAGTTGTGAAATACAGGAAAAGTGCCGTACTAGGCTCGTGCTGTCCCGTCTCCATAACGTGTGTGTGTGTGTGTGTGTGTGTGTGTGTGTGTGTGTGTGTGTGAGAGTCAAGACACTGAAGCTCACCTCCCCAGGGTCGTTGAACCATAGCTCTGGGTGGAGGCGATCAGGGTGGCTCCGTTTCTTCTCCAGTTCCTTTGATATCATGTCCATCTCACTCTCTTCATCCTCCTCACTGCTTGAACTGTCGTCGCTGCCACTGCTGCTGCTGCTGCTGCTGCTGTGGGAGTCTGCCTTGTCCCTCTCCTTCGTGTGCTTCCTTTTCCGGTGTTTGTGTTGGTGTTTGCACGGTGGTTTGCCTGGCTGTGGGTCTGGCGTGGACTCGGGGATGTTGCAGCTCTCCTTGGTGGTTGCCGGCGTCACAGAATCACTGTTACACTCGTCACTGTTGGCACTTGGTCCCTCGGCTAACTTGCTGCTCTCTAGACTTTTGTCGCTGGCACTGTTCTTGTTTTTGTCATTATCGGTGTCCTGCTCGGCGTCCTTGGCAGCGTCTCCGTGCATGCCTTCACCGCCCTCACAGCTTGTCTTGCTCCTGCTGCACACATTTCTATCCCCTGAAACAAGTAACACAGGTCAGTCAATATGCATGACACAATACATACACAGGTGGGCTTATGCATAACATTACTGCATGAATTCACTTTCTTCACAGCTGTTCTTGATCCTGCTACAGACATTTTTATGCTCTGAAACAAATATCATGGATCAACTAATTTGAATAACAATTTATATAACAGGTAAGCCTCTTCATATATATGACATTCTGGCAAGAATCCACTCTCTTCACAGCTGTTCTTGCTCCCTTGCTATATAAGCCTGGTCCACACATGGGCTTGTCACCCCCGCTCTCACACTGCAGGTAGTACTGCTGCCACACAGGCGTGTACACATTCAATCAATGGGGGCATACACCGGGGGGCACATCGCCTCACCCACCCTACGACGCCAAGCCCAGGGGTCTCTCCAGGCGAGTCTCCATGCAGTCCCCCTTCCCATCCAGAGTACCTCCCGGCAAGATCTATCAACTTGCTCAAGCAACAAAGTCCGTGTGCGTCCCCTTGGCCTCCTCCACTCAGGATTGTCTCTTAAAGACATCCCGATGAGCAGGATCAACTTCTGGGTAACATGCCACGTGCCCGTATAGCGGGAGTTGGCGTTGACGGACTATGCAGGTAATATATGTCGAATCAGTCTCACGGAGTAGTCGCCGGTTTGACACAAAGTCATTCCAGCGATATCCCATGATTCTGCGTAGACACTTATTACCAAAGGCATCAATCCGCCTGTCCAAGTTCCCATTTAGTGTCCATGTCTCACAACCATAGAGTAAGACAGGGAGCACAAGGGACTTGAAGATCCGGATCTTTGTCCTTCTGCACAGGTACCGACAACGCCATATACTTGCGTTGAGCGAGTCCATAACACCGTGGGCCAGACCAATCCGCCGTAAGACTTCCTGGCCAGACTCACCGTTGTTATGAACTACGCTACCAAGATATTTGAAACTTTCTGAGATCTCAACGTCCTCACCACACACATGAACAGACTGTACTGTGTCATCCAGCAAGCCTCCAAACACCTGTACCTTGGTCTTGGCCCAGGAGACCTGAAGTCCCAAGGGTTTCGCCTCCTTGTGCAGTGCCTCGAGAGCCATCACCAAAACCTCCAGCAACTCTGCTAGGATTACTGCATCATCGGCAAAAACAAGGCCAGTGACCCTGGTATTGACAATGGATGCTCCGCAATGACTTTGGTTAACAACTCTGCCTAGTACCCAGTCCATACAAGTGTTGAAAAGCAATGGGGCAAGGACACAGCCCTGCCTCACTCCCGCATTCACGGGAAAGAAGCTGGTGAAGCCCCCCCAACACTTCACAGCACTCTCTGTCCCAGAATACAGGCCAGTCAGCAGACCAATAGTCCTCGCAGGAATCCCACGGAGTCGCAGAAGATCCCAGAGTGCCTCGTGATGCACTGAGTCAAACGCCTTCTTGAGATCGACACAGGCTGCAAGCATCCCCTGTTGAAACTCACGTCGGTGCTCCACCAGTACGTCCACATTAGTGATCATGAAATTCAACCTGCACCACGTGGCAGCAGGTGGACAAACTCTTCACCCCACAGGTCACATGGCAGGAGTCAGGTCATCTATCCCTACTTTAATCAACCAGTCTTTCAATCATAGCCTATAACAGGGGAAGTGGCCTGACTCTCCCACTCCAGTAACTGTTGAGCTGCAGGAGCGTGGACATGGAAGAGACCATTTTGTGGACCACAGTAACACTTGGCTGTCCTAAAGGAAAGGTATCAGAGAGAAGAAGGACAGCATGGTGCAAACAGTGGCTGTCAAGATGCAGCAGGAGAGGAAATTTCACCTAAATTTTCTTTGAGCTTGAGGAGGAAAGTGACATTGACTTTGAGAACTACACGATGATGCCTATCAGTGAAGTTTCATAGTTTGTTGAGGAAAATTGACTAGGCTGTATGTGCCAAAGAAATAACTCATTTACTTGACAGCCTTTCACCAGGGGCTCAGATTAAGGCTACTAATCACTTTCTAGAAGCCAGGGGATTATACACAGGCCTTCAGCATCCACCAGACCTCTTCTGGCAACCACCCGTGAGTGTTCCACCAGACCTCTTCTGGCAACCACCCGTGAGTGTTCCACCAGACCTCTTCTGGCAACCACCAGTAAACAGCTAATGGTTTGTTTTGCACTGCACTCCCACCATGAAATCCCTTCTGCCTGGAAGGCTTGAATCCACACTTCAAAATCACGAACCACATAGACGGGTCCTGAGCAGAAGAGTGGTGCTCTGAAGGACACTGCTGTTGCAGAGGAAGAGTTGTCGTCATCAGGCATGGTGAAGTCGAGCGGCGTGGAGCAGATGGGCAAAAGGCGCTGGCGTAAACGGGCCAGGGGCCATGGCAGTCTGAGAGAGCGTCGAGGGAACTGTGTGTTAAAGGCGCCAGCTGCCAGCATGCCAGGGGCCATGGCAGTCCAAGAGAGTAGAACAAACTGTGTGTTAAAGGCACCAGCTGCCAGCGTGCCAGGGGCCTCAGCAGTCCGTGAGGGCATCGAACAACTACGTGTTTTAGGCGCTGGCGTCTGCCAGGGGCCTCAGTGGCCCAGGGGGCGAACCAGTGTCCAAGAAGGCACTGTAACATGACACTGCCTGCTTAGTAGGTATTATTGTGACACTATTGATGGGAACTCACTGTACTAAACTGTTTATGGAGACACTGCACTGTACATAAGGATCCACAGGAGTAGGGTAATCCAAGAGGGCGGTGGTAAATCCAAAAGGCGATGAGTTATCCACAGGGCCCTGGTTAATCCCGGTGGGGTGTCACACTGTGTTTGCGTGTCTCACGTACTGAGTCTTGTGTGGAGCGTTTGCGTGTGCACTGAGTCTGGTATGGCAATGTGCATGTCTCAGTGGGTAATGTGTCGCACTGTGTTTGAGTGTCTAGGTGGAGTGTCACACAGTGTACAGGAGCTTACTCATAGTACCAGCAGAAAGGCAAGGAGGAGGAGGGGAGGGGGGGGGGAGTGCACAGAAGGTGCCTGAAGGGAGTACTGAAGGTGCCTGAATATGGCGCTGAAGGTTCCTGTAGGGGCACAGAAGGTGCCTGAAAGGAGTACTGAAGGTGCCTGAAGGAGGCACAGATGGTGCCTGGAGGAGGCACAGAAGGTGTCTGAAGGAGGCACAGAAGGTGCCTGAAGGAGGCACAGAAGGTGTCTGAAGGAGGCACAGAAGGTGCCTGAAGGAGGCACAGAAGGTGTCTGAAGGAGGCACAGAAGGTGCCTGGAGGGGCACAGAAGGTGTCTGAAGGAGGCACAGAAGGTGCCTGGAGGGAGTACTAAAGGTGCCTGAAGGAGGCACAGAAGGTGCCTGGAGGGAGTACTAAAGGTGTCTGAAGGAGGCACAGAAGGTGCCTGGAGGGAGTACTAAAGGTGCCTGAAGGAGGCACAGAAGGTGCCTGGAGGGAGTACTAAAGGTGCCTGAAGGAGGCACAGAAGGTGTCTGAAGGAGGCACAGAAGGTGCCTGGAGGGAGTACTAAAGGTGCCTGAAGGAGGCACAGAAGGTGCCTGGAGGGAGTACTAAAGGTGCCTGAAGGAGGCACAGAAGGTGCCTGGAGGGAGTACTAAAGGTGCCTGAAGGAGGCACAGAAGGTGCCTGAAGGAGGCACAGAAGGTGCCTGGAGGGAGTACTAAAGGTGCCTGAAGGAGGCACAGAAGGTGCCTGAAGGAGGCACAGAAGGTGCCTGGAGGGAGTACTAAAGGTGCCTGAAGGAGGCACAGAAGGTGCCTGGAGGGAGTACTAAAGGTGCCTGAAGGAGGCACAGAAGGTGCCTGAAGGAGGCACAGAAGGTGCCTGGAGGTAGTACTAAAGGTGCCTGAAGGAGGCACAGAAGGTGCCTGGAGGGAGTACTAAAGGTGCCTGAAGGAGGCACAGAAGGTGCCTGAAGGAGGCACAGAAGGTGCCTGGGGGGAGTACTAAAGGTGTCTGAAGGAGGCACAGAAGGTGCCTGGGGGGAGTACTAAAGGTGTCTGAAGGAGGCACAGAAGGTGCCTGGGGGGAGTACTAAAGGTGCCTGAAGGAGGCACAGAAGGTGCCTGGAGGGAGTACTAAAGGTGCCTGAAGGAGGCACAGAAGGTGCCTGGAGGGAGTACTAAAGGTGCCTGAAGGAGGCACAGAAGGTGCCTGGAGGGAGTACTAAAGGTGCCTGAAGGAGGCACAGAAGGTGCCTGAAGGAGGCACAGAAGGTGCTTGGAGGGAGTACTAAAGGTGCCTGAAGGAGGCACAGAAGGTGCCTGAAGGGAGTACTAAAGGTGCCTGAAGGAGGCACAGAAGGTGCCTGAAGGGAGTACTAAAGGTGCCTGAAGGAGGCACAGAAGGTGCCTGGAGGGAGTACTAAAGGTGCCTGAAGGAGGCACAGAAGGTGCCTGAAGGAGGCACAGAAGGTGCCTGAAGGAGGCACAGAAGGTGCTTGGAGGGAGTACTAAAGGTGCCTGAAGGAGGCACAGAAGGTGCCTGAAGGAGGCACAGAAGGTGCCTGAAGGAGGCACAGAAGGTGCTTGGAGGGAGTACTAAAGGTGCCTGAAGGAGGCACAGAAGGTGCCTGAAGGAGGCACAGAAGGTGCCTGAAGGGAGTACTAAAGGTGCCCGAAGGAGGCACAGAAGGTGCCTGAAGGAGGCACAGAAGGTGCCTGAAGGGAGTACTAAAGGTGCCCGAAGGAGGCACAGAAGGTGCCTGAAGGGAGTACTAAAGGTGCCCGAAGGAGGCACAGAAGGTGCCTGAAGGAGGCACAGAAGGTGCCTGAAGGGAGTACTAAAGGTGCCCGAAGGAGGCACAGAAGGTGCCTGGAGGGAGTACTAAAGGTGCCCGAAGGAGGCACAGAAGGTGCCTGAAGGAGGCACAGAAGGTGCCTGGAGGGAGTACTAAAGGTGCCCGAAGGAGGCACAGAAGGTGCCTGAAGGAGGCACAGAAGGTGCCTGGAGGGAGTACTAAAGGTGCCCGAAGAAGGGACAGAAGGTGCCTGGAGGGAGTACTAAAGGTGCCCGAAGGAGGCACAGAAGGTGCCTGAAGGAGGCACAGAAGGTGCCTGAAGGAGGCACAGAAGGTGCCTGAAGGGAGTACTAAAGGTGCCCGAAGGAGGCACAGAAGGTGCCTGAAGGGAGTACTAAAGGTGCCTGAAGGAGGCACAGAAGGTGCCTGAAGGGAGTACTAAAGGTGCCCGAAGGAGGCACAGAAGGTGCCTGAAGGGAGTACTAAAGGTGCCTGAAGGAGGCACAGAAGGTGCTTGGAGAGAGTACTAAAGGTGCCTGAAGGAGGCACAGAAGGTGCCTGAAGGAGGCACAGAAGGTGCCTGAAGGAGGCACAGAAGGTGCCTGAAGGGAGTACTAAAGGTGCCTGAAGGAGGCACAGAAGGTGCCTGAAGGAGGCACAGAAGGTGCCTGGAGGGAGTACTAAAGGTGCCTGAAGGAGGCACAGAAGGTGCCTGGAGGGAGTACTAAAGGTGCCTGAAGGAGGCACAGAAGGTGCTTGGAGGGAGTACTAAAGGTGCCTGAAGGAGGCACAGAAGGTGCCTGGGGGGAGTACTAAAGGTGCCTGAAGGAGGCACAGAAGGTGCCTGGAGGAGGCACAGAAGGTGCTTGGAGGAGGCACAGAAGGTGCTTGGAGGAGGCACAGAAGGTGTCTGAAGGAGGCACAGAAGGTGCCTGGAGGAGGCACAGAAGGTGCTTGGAGGAGGCACAGAAGGTGCTTGGAGGAGGCACAGAAGGTGTCTGAAGGAGGCACAGAAGGTGCCTGGAGGAGGCACAGAAGGTGCTTGGAGGAGGCGCAGAAGGTGCTTGGAGGAGGCGCGGAAGGCACCTGGAGAGGGGGCACAGAGGGTGCCTGGGGGAGGGCGGGGGAGAACCCTGAAGGTGGCAACTACGCCCAGGGCGTAATGTTTCTCCTGACCTGGAGCTCAACCTCACAAACTCCAAGCGGAGGTGAGGTTTATTGCCCCAGGAGAGAGTAGGCGAATGGATCATTTCAGACCCAGGTCCACCGCTCTGGCAGAAAGTGCCCTTGAAATGGCACCGGTTTCAAGCCACCCTGAACCATAGCAACACTGCAGGGTCACCCTCTGTGCCCCCTCTCCGGGCGTCTTCCGCGCCTCCTGTAGGCACCTTCTGCACCTCCTCCAGGTACCTTCTGCGCCTCCTCCAGGCACCTTCTGCGCCTCCTCCAGGGACCTCACGGACTGCCGAGGCCCCTGGCACGCTGGCAGCTAGCGCCTTCACACACAGTTCCCTCGATGCTTTCTCGGACTGCCATGGCCCCTGGCCCATTTACGCCAGCGCCTTTTGCCCATCTGCTCCACGCCGCTTGACTTCACCATGCCTGACGACGACAACTCTTCCTATGCAACAGCAGTGTCCTTCAGAGCACCACTCTTCTGCTCAGGACCCGTCTACGTGGTTTGCAACTTTGGAGTACAGATTCAAGCCTTTCAGGATCTTTTAACCAGCCAACCACCCAACCCACGCAGCCCAACTCACACAGCCCAACTCACACAGCCCAACTCACGCTGCTCAACTCACGCTGCTCAACTCACGCTGCTCAACTCACGCTGCTCAACTCACGCTGCTCAACTCACGCAGCCCAACTCACACAGCCCAACTCACACAGCCCAACTCACACAGCCCAACTCACACAGCCCAACTCACACAGCCCAACTCACACAGCCCAACTCACGCTGCTCAACTCACGCTGCTCAACTCACGCTGCTCAACTCACACTGCTCAACTCACGCTGCTCAACTCACGCTGCTCAACTCACACAGCCCAACTCACGCAGCCCAACTCACACAGCCCAACTCACACAGCCCAACTCACACAGCCCAACTCACGCTGCTCAACTCACACAGCCCAACTCACGCAGCCCAACTCACACAGCCCAACTCACACAGCCCAACTCACACAGCCCAACTCACGCTGCTCAACTCACGCTGCTCAACTCACGCTGCTCTGGGAAACCCACGTTTCGTCCTACGCTGCCTCAACCTGTCGTCAAATCCACGCCGCAACTCTCACCCAGCCCAACTCACCCAGCCCATCTCACGCTGCTCAACTCACGCTGCTCAACTCACGCTGCTCAACTCACGCTGCTCAACTCACACAGCCCAACTCACGCTGCTCAACTCACACAGCCCAACTCACACTGCTCAACTCACGCTGCTCTACTCAGGCTGCTCAACTCACGCTGCTCAACTCACGCTGCTCAACTCACACAGGCCAACTCACGCTGCTCAACTCACGCTGCTCAACTCACGCTGCTCAACTCACGCTGCTCAACTCACGCTGCTCAACTCACACAGCCCAACTCACGCTGCTCAACTCACGCTGCTCAACTCACGCTGCTCAACTCACGCTGCTCAACTCACGCTGCTCAACTCACGCTGCTCAACTCACGCTGCTCAACTCACACAGCCCAACTCACGCTGCTCAACTCACGCTGCTCAACTCACGCTGCTCAACTCACGCTGCTCAACTCACGCAGCCCAACTCACGCTGCTCAACTCACGCAGCCCAACTCACGCTGCTCAACTCACGCTGCTCAACTCACGCTGCTCAACTCACGCTCCTCAACTCACGCTGCTCAACTCACGCTCCTCAACTCACGCTCCTCAACTCACGCTCCTCAACTCACGCTGCTCAACTCCTCGCTGCTCAACTCCCAACCCACGCTGCTCAACTCACGCCCAACTCACGCTGCTCAACTCATGTCAACTCACCCAGCCCAACTCACGCTGCTCAACTCACGCTGCTCAACTCACGCTGCTCAACTCACGCTGCTCAACTCACGCTGCTCAACTCACGCTGTCCGCTCAACTCGCAGCCCAACTCATGCTACTCAACTCACGCTGTTTCGGCTCATCACGTTTCCCAACTCACGCTGCTCAACTCCCACGCTGCTCAGCTCACGCTGCTCAACTCACGCTGCTCAACTCACGCTGCTCAACTCACGCTGCTCAACTCACGCTGCTCAACTCACGCTGCTCAACTCACGCTGCTCAACTCACGCAGCCCAACTCACGCTGCTCAACTCACGCTGCTCAACTCACGCAGCCCAACTCATGCTGCTCAACTCACGCTGCTCAACTCACGCAGCCCAACTCACGCTGCTCAACTCACGCAGCCCACCTCACACAGCCCACCTCACGCAGCCCAACTCATGCTACTCAACTCACGCAGCCCAACTCATGCTACTCAACTCACGCAGCCCACCTCACGCAGCCCAACTCATGCTACTCAACTCACGCAGCCCAACTCACGCAGCCCAACTCACGCAGCCCAACTCACGCAGCCCAACTCACGCAGCCCAACTCACGCAGCTCAACTCACGCTGCTCAACTCCTCGCTGCTCAACCCCTCGCTGCTCAACCCCTCGCTGCTCAACCCCTCGCTGCTCAACACCTCAGCTCGACTCACTGCAGCTGAACTCACCACCACGCAACTCACCACACAACTCAATGCAACGCACCACAACGCAACACCATCTGTGCCACAACGCCCCTGCACCAGGAAGATTTCGTTCCTCCTTTCTCATCACTATGGGGGAGTATCTGTAGCAGCTAGTCACCGCTGAAAATATCCGCTCTCCTCCTGGTGACAAAAAAAAAAAGAAAAAAAAAAGAGTGCTACATCTCACTGTAACCTTCACCTTTTTGTCCCTGGTTCTCTCCTACATACTTCCTTTCTTTCTTCTCCCTCTCTGTTAATGTATTTTTCTCCTTCCTTTTCATTTCTTTCTTCTTTGCCTTTCCCCTCCCTCCCAGTTTTCTCTTTTAATCTCTTTCCCTACCATTCGCACCTTTTCTCTCTCCCTTTTTCCTCACCTTTACCTGACTCTCTCTCTCTCTCTCTCTCTCTCTCTCTCTCTCTCTCTCTCTCTCTCTCTCTCTCTCTCTCTCTCTCTCTCTCTTCTTTTCCCGTCCCATTTCCTCCACTCATTTCCCTTGTTTCCTCCTTTCTCACACCCTCTTATCTTTAGCCTTATCTATCACTCTTCCTCCCTTTCTCCTTCCCCATTAGATTATATGAACACACACACACACACACACACACACACACACACACATATGTATGTCCCGTATGTCACAACTAGGTAACTAGGTAAATACACACACACATGCACCCACCCACCCACACCCACACCCACACACAGGGGAAATGAGAAGGGTGTGGGGAGGGAGGGGCAGAAGGGAGAGTCAGGTCATGTCCTGACCTAAGCCCTGACCTGAGTCAGGTCATGTCCTGAGGGAAGCCCTGACCTGACTTTCCTTTCTGCTCCTCCCTCCCCACACCCTTCTCCTTTCTCCTTGTTTTCATACTCTATCTCTCCCAGTTTCCTCCACTCCTTTTCCTTGTTCTTCCTTCTTACATCCTCTATCTTTATTTTTTTTTTATCTCTCACTGTCTCTCTTCTTCCCTTTCCTCTTCCCTGTATTTACTTAGTTGTGATATAAAGGAAGTGAGTTATCCTCATATGAGAATGGCACGGAGTTCTGTGGCAGCCTAGGAGTCACACTGACCCATAAAACCACATACAAACTTCAAAATTACAGCAGAAAAAGGCAGAGAAAAAATATCAAAATTTGTACCTTCGGTGTATACCGCGCAGGGGTAACTTTCTGGCATTTTTTAAATGAAAAAGGTGCGCGTTATACGCTGCAAAATACGGTACTTATTTATGCCACTTTGCCCATTTCATCTGCAACAGCTGAAAAAAGTTTTTTTTACACTTAACCCTTTCATTGCTAAACGCTCACAGTGAGCGTTAGGCACATTTGCTGTTGGTGCTAAACACTCACTCCGATCTCCAGCCACACTCAAATCTCCCGTGTATGAGAGTGTTCCAACACTATTTCTCACAGCACAGGATTGCCAATTGAGTGGGTTCTCCACTAAATTTGGTGTAAAATCATATCAGCCCAGCGTGGAAAATCTACGGACGAGTAACTGGTGGATGTTCTTGTCCAATGTAGCGGCATTTTTGCATAGTTTCACCTGACTGATTTTGACCAAATAGTTGTAAATATTGCAGTTGGCAATACAACCTTGCCAGAACCTTAAGGAGAAATGACTGAGATGTCCGCAGTTGCCTCAAAATGGCTGATCATTGCGCACGCACTGATTAAGTGTTAACATTCAACACTCCCTGAACGTGCGCAGGAGAAGCATACATAACCGACTCTTATAGATCTGGGCCTCCTCTTCCCAATGGTGTTTTTGGTTTTTAGCTGTGATGAATAGTTTATGAGATACAGAGGTTAAAAGTGACCCCCCATTGGGCTGCCTGACTGTGCCTGAGGGGATAGTCGCGTCCCGCACCTAGCGCAATGAAAGGGTTAAACATATAAAATCATGCAGACGGTCAACTATGAGTGAGGGGAGATTGGATGGGCTTGCAAATCTATGCATTCACCGTGAACTGACCATCGGTGATCTGATTGAAAATTTTGTTATGGCTGTCACTGATATATTTTCAAAAAAGAAAAAAGAAGAAACTTTATCCTATAATTTGTACATCACAACACACACACACACACACACACACACACACACACACACCTCTCTCTCTCTCTCTCTCTCTCTCTCTCTCTCTCTCTCTCTCTCTCTCTCTCTCTCTCTTGTAACCTAACATATCTTAAAAGTACAATATGGAAGACAGGCTGGGATGAGAAAAATTAGTAACCCAGAGACTAGCCTACAGTGTCCGCCTAATAAAGTAATACTCGTAGGTAAAGTGGGGAGCATACGATATTGCCGAGCGTTACATCGGTGCTCATTTCCGCCTCCTTGACCTTTTGAGCCTGTGGTGGACTCACATCCACTAGCCTGGGGACATGACCCTATGCCGTCCGGATTCCCACAATTTACCTTCCCCAAGTTTCCCCAGGTACCCGTTTATCGACCAACCCGAAAGGAAGGATTATCAGGAGCAATATCTGGGTGGGCTGTGCGCTGAATGCACCTAATCGAACTCAAATTGATGCCCCGAGGAGTGGGAGGCGGTCACAGAAACCACTCAGCTACAGAGGCGCAGGGGCCGGGGTGTGAAGAGAGAAAGCCCACTATAACTCTCACTCTGCCCAGGAATAGAACCCAAAATCTCTATTCAACCAAAAAAATTTGGTTGCAAGCTAAATGCCAAGTTGCCCCATAATTTTTTTTTTCTAGATCTGCCACTGGTTTTAAACCCCACATTGGTTGCCTCTCTCTCTCTCTCTCTCTCTCTCTCTCTCTCTCTCTCTCTCTCTCGTGGCGTTACCGCCATGAGGATCTGAATGTATTTTTTTCTTACTTATGTCAGCTTATTTTAACTCTTTCAGTTCGTGGGACGAATATCCACGTCCTGGTCACCAAGTGCTCCCATCTGGTGGACGTGTCTATACGTCCTGCTTGCTACACGCCACATACAGGAGACGTGTATATAAGTCCTGTTTAATTTTAGTATGCCATAGCAGGGATACGTTTTCTGGGACATGGATGGTTTTAGAGAAAACAATATGGGTAACTAAATTATATGATAACGAAGGAATTCTACTGTGAGAACTTTTGCAGTCTTTCACAGACATATCTTTATCTCACACACACACACACACACACACACACACACACACAGACACACACAAAAGGAGGAGGGGGTTGATAAGTTAGGCCTATATATATCTTATGTGTGTGGAGTTCCTCTTCCTTTGAGTTGAGAAGCCATTACTCACCACCCCCTCGGCTCAAGGACGCGGCCTCCCCTCCCTGCCTCTCCCTTACATAAATCCCGCTGTCCCTATTCTCTTTCTCTCTTCCTTCCTTCCTTCAGAGTGTGTGTGTGTGTGTGTGTGTGTGTGTGTGTGTGTGTATTTACCTAGTTGTATTTACCTAGTTGTGAAATACAGGAAAAGAGCCGTACTAGGCTCGTGCTGTCCCGTCTCCATAACGCTTATTATCCAGTTTGGCTTTAAATTCATGAATCGTTTTTGCACACAGTCTCCTTGTCAAGTCCGTTCCATGTTGTTATGCTTCTGTATGGAAAACTGTATTTCTTGATGTCTCTCCTACAGTCGCTCTTCTTCAATTTCTTACCATTGCCTCTTGTCACACTTCTGTCACGTACCACTAGGTCTTCCCTGTCCAATTTCTCCAATCCCTCTTGTATCCTGTACAATGCTATTAGGTCCCCTCTCTCTCTTCTGCTCTCCAGTGTTGTTAGTCCCAATTTCTCCAGTCTTTCTTCATAAGTATGTTCTCTCAGAGTTTCCGGTAATTTAGTCGCTGCTCTTTGTATTCTTTCATCATCATCATTCCTTGTTGACGCCTCCTAGACTCGGCTGACCACAGATGCTAGAAGAGCTTCCCTTTTCTCTCCTCCTCACTCCCTCCTTGCCTGCTCAAAGTTTCTCAAAGATCTTTCCCCCCTCTCCCTAACGTACTCTTGCACCCTATCCCTCCATTCTTTCCAACTTTCTAATTTCTTTCTTCAATCTAGGTGACCACACTAATGCTGCATATTCCAGTCTTGGACGTATCATCGATGTTATTAGTTTCTTCACCATTTCTTCATCTAAATATGTAAATGCTGCTTTTATGTTTCTAAGAAGATTGTATGTTTCCCCAGTTATCCGGTCTATATGCTTTCCAAAGGATAACTTGTCTGTTATGATCACTCCCAGATCTTTTGCTTCAGTTTTTTTCATGATTCTTTCATTACTCAGAGAGTAGTTCCCCGATATTCGTCTACTGCTCTTACCAAACTCCATCACGCTACACTTCTCTGTATTGAATGTCATTTCCCATTTGCGTGACCATTCGCTTATTCTATCGAGATCTTGGCTCAGGGCTACACAGTCATCTTCATTAGCCACCCTCCTCATTATTTTAGCATCATCAGCAAACATATTCATATAGCTTGTCACCCCTTCTGTCATGTCATTAATATAAGTTACAAACATATTTGGAGCCAACACCGATCCTTGGGGGACTCCACTCGTCACTTCCATCCAGCTTGATTTATTATTCCTGATTACTGTTCTCATTTCTCTCTTTGTCAAAAAGTCCATAATCCAATCCAATATTGAACCACCCAGACCTCCAACATGATTAAGTTTCCATATTAATCGCTTGTGTGGTACTTTATCAAACGCCTTCTTTAAGTCCAGATACACACAATCTGCCCAACCGTCTCTTTCCTGTATTATATCAATTACTCTTGAATAGAAGCTGATCAGATTAGTTACACAAGACCGTCCTCCTCTGAATCTGAATTGGCTATTTGTTAATATACTGTTTTCTTCTAAATACTCCACCCATCTGTTTTTTTTTTATTTTCTCACACATCTTTGCTACTACACTTGTTAGTGACACTGGCCTATAGTTCAACAGGTCTTCCTTGCTTCCTCCTTTATGTACTGGGACGATGTTAGCCCTCTTCCAGTCTCTCAGTACCTTCCCTTGTGCTAGTGAGACATTAATCAAGTTGCTCAACTTTTCAGCTATTTGCTGGTTACACTCTTTTAGCACCCAATTTGATATACCATCCGGTCCTGCTGATTTCCTCGCATCCAATTCTTCCAATAATTTTCTAACTTCATCTGCTGATGTTTGTATTCTCTCCAGACCCATGCACTCTATTCCCCGGCACTGCATCTACACCTTCAAACTCACTCTCCCTTGTGAACACTGTTTGGAAACAGTTATTCATCACTTCTACTATTTCACTTATACTTTCAAAAGTTTCACCATTAACTTTAACTTTCTGAATCTCATCTCTGTGTTTCAAGTTTCCATTTATGAACTTATAAAACAGTTTTGGCTGGTCTTTGCACTTATCTACAATATTTTTCTCAAATTTTTTTTTCTTCTCTTCTTACTTTGACATAAGCATTCCTCTTCCTTTTGTACTCATTCCATAGATCCATCCTCCTATTTTTTCTCCATTTGTTCCATGCCTTCTCCTTTTCCTGCTTGGTGTCTACACACTTTCTATTGTGCCACTCTTCTCTTGATTTCTGGCCTTCTTTCATCCTTGGTACCCACTTTTCCACTCCTTCGTTGTGAATCCATAAAAAAATAGCCCATTTTTCCTCCACATTTTCAGCCTCAAAAAAAGTATCCCATTGTGCTTCCTCAAAATGTTTCCCAAGCTGTTCAAAATTTGCCTTATTAAAGTTAAACCATTCTTTCCTGTAGTCCTCATTCCTGATTGTTTTACCTCCTTCTCGTAATATGTACTCAATAAGTACGTGATCGCTCTTCCCTATAGGGCTCTTATAGTTCATCTCCTCTATGGTATCTAGCTCCCTGGTGATTATCAAGTGTGTGTGTGTGTGTGTGTGTGTGTGTGTGTGTGTGTGTCTCTCTCTCTCTCTCTCTCTCTCTCTCTCTCTCTCTCTCTCTCTCTCTCTCTTACACTAACATAAGGAAATACAATTCAGCAGACACACGTCATCTACACATAACGCAAATTTCTCTGTACATATTTATGCATACATCTCAAAATTATCAATTAAATTATGGTTCTCTATGTGCACCATTCAATTTTGCATGTTTTTATATATAATACATGATGATTATGTTGAGTTTATGGCTTAAAACTTGTTATAATCAGAAGTGACATTTGAAATTTGGCACGCACAGCCAGGCAAGATACGGGGCGGGGCGTGTTTTCGCCCGGCCGGAGTGAAAGGGTTAACGCACATTCATTCACGATATACCATATTTGACGGCTTATAAGACGCACCCCCAATTTCGGCAAGCATTTGAAAAAAATATAATAAACGGGTTTGAGCCAAGAGTGTCATTGTTAAAGTTTCACATGTATTCAGATCCTAATCAAATCCCAATACTTTACATTTAAAACCCTTAATATTTGCTGGGACCTACCAGAATAGGTCGTTCTTATAGACTCGAGGGTACTGCTTTGAGATGTAAACAAACATGGCGGAGACAGCAACATTCAGAGGGGTAACGGGTATAAAGTTTGTGCATCATATTTCTTTATTATTATTCTACATCATAAGTCTAGTTGTAATATTCAAGTACATTTTTAAAACATAGGGAAGTGTGAAATTTCAAACTTGAATGTGCTTCAATGTTAGTTGAACACGTACGTAAAGTAAAAATGTTAAAAGATAAGCACAAAATGGAGAAACAGGCACTTGTAAATATCGTATAATAACCTATATTCTCAATATCTCGTCAATATTATCCATATATTGTTTGTGTTTATCAGTCAAAGTTAAACAGTTTTATGAAAAAGGCTTGTCTTACTTCAATGATCCCTGTCTACTACGGAAACGTAGTGTGTCTTGTGCGTGTTGTCAAGTATAGGGCCGCTTTCACGGTCGTTTTGTTTGTTTTGATTGTTACCAATGGCAATGATTGCCACTTTAGAATTTCCACTTAAAACTGGCCGATGGGGTAGTGGCGGCTGCGGGGTTAGCCTAGCCCCGCACCTTGGCACACACTCTCAACACCTCTTGCTTCCTCTGCAGCCGCCACTACCCCATCGGCCAGTTTCACGTGGAAAACTATAGCGTTGATCGGTGCCATTGGTAGCGATCAAAACAAACAAAACGACTGTGAAAGTGGCCCTTAGTGTACAACCTTCCACTAGTTTGTTTAGGTACAAGCATTAAGTCACTTAATTTTCTTCCTGACTGATGTCACTTTATATGAAGTAGTGGTAAGTACTACTGTTATACACTGTTACTTTGGAAAAAGTTGCCTTTGTTGCTGTAAAAGCGATCGCCACCTTGTTTACATTTGCGGAGAGGTTTGCAGTTTAATTCATGTGCCATTGCTGCACTAAGGCTTCACTAGCCAGTAACTCAAAGCTGAACCTTGACCTTATAAGACGCAGGGTGATTTTCAAGGACATTTTTTTGGAAAAAAAGTGCGTCCTATAAGCCATCAAATACGATAATCTAAATATAATTGTGAAACTACTAACACATCCCAAAATGAAAGGGAAACTCAATAATAAGTATAGCATTTTTTTTAGCAACACTGTAAATTATGTATGCCACATTTCTTTATATGCTTATAAATATCTTATCCATAATAAGTTAACTGTTCTTTCAAATGTTATAATACTAAGATTAAATGTGTATGCATATTTGCTGATCATATTTGCCATGGTTTTACCAATAATATTTCTACATCGCAGGCAAGGAGACACGCGGCAATGCTGTACAAGGGGATCCCCTACGCTGAACCCGCCCACAACCGCACGTTTAGCCAAGCCAGACTATTGCCCTTCAAGCGGCCTACCAATGCTACGGATTGCACATCAGAAAAAAGTTAGTATTTATTTTTCTCTTCTGGCCACTCATTCTCTTTCCTTTAATCAGAGCAGCATCTAGCAGGCTTTTTTGTTGTTGTATTGATCTTTTCTGCCCTTGAGCTCCTCCCTTGCTGGAAAAAAAAGCATAGAGAAAATAGCTATGAAATTATCTGCTACATAATTAAATATGAATCACGGGATCAAACTATTCCCAGTGCTCACCAGACAGCTGCTGCGTCTTCTCTGCCTTCTGCCTCTTCTCCTGCTTGGCACGGGATGCTCGCTTGACCAACTTCTCCTCAAACACCTCACACAGGGACATTAGTTTCTTGGTGGCCCGGGTCACAAGGGGGTTCCTGAAAATGAAAGCAAAATTTGTTAGCTCTGCTGTGTAACACTGCACAACGTTGCATGGCTAGCGGGTCAACTAAACGCAGGGAGCAGGTGCCACCCTTCCTGCGCAACAACTCCTGGGACAGTTTTGACACAGCTTACATACTCATTCCTCCCAGCCAAGGGAAATATTTTCACTTTGGTCTTTAGTTATGAAGCTTGGGACTGTTTCTATCCTATGGAAAGCATACACTGGGGATGCGTCGCTTCACTCACTCTCTATGTGTTCCCTGAGTAGGGGCGGAAAACTTTTTTTTTTTTTTTTTTTTTTTTAATTCATCTTTGACGCCTGCTCCTAGGAGCTCCCACCAGGGGATGGCCACGGCAGAAGAGTTTCCATCTCCCTCTATCCAGACACTCCCTCCTTGCCTGCTCAAAGTTTCTCAAGGATCTTTCACCCCTCTCCCTAATGTACTCCTACACCCATCTCTCCATTTCACTAGAGATTGTCCTCTAAAATTCCCTCCCTCTATCTCACTCACATACACCCTTCTGGTCATCTTACTCTCCTCCATTCGCTCCATGTGGCCAAACCACTTTAAGGTCTGTCGCTTCACTTCTTCCACCACTCCACACTTCTTCCCTTCACCCCCGTGACACATTCCAAAATGCTCGTATACACTTTCATTACTCATTCCATCCATTCTACTCACACCACAAGCACTCCTCAAATAACTCATTTCCACTGCCTGCACTCTAGACCTCTGACTTTCATTCCAGGCCCACGTTTCACTTGCATATGTGAGGGTTGGTACTATTATTGTATTTCTCAAATCCCTCTTTACCTCCATGCTCACACTTCTGCCATTCATGATTCGTCCCAAAGACCCCACCACCCTTCTTCCCTTTTTTTTTTTTTTTACAACAAAGGAGGCAGCTCAAGGGCACAAAAAAAAGGAAACAATAATGAAAAACAAGCCCGCTACTCACTGCTCCTAAAAAAGAATCAAAAGTGGTGGCCGAAAGAAAGGTCAATTTCGGGAGGAGAGGTGTCCTGATACCCTTCTCTTGAAAGAGTTCAAGTCATAGGCAGGAGGAAATACAGATGAAGGAAGATTGTTCCAGAGTTTACCAGCGTGAGGGATGAAAAAGTGAAGATGCTGGTTAACTCTTGCATAAGGGGTTTGGACAGTATAGGGATGAGCATGAGTAGAAAGTCGTGTGCAGCGGGCCAGGGAGGGAAGGCATGCAGTTAGCAAGTTCAGAAGAGCAGTTAGCGTGGAAATATCGATGGAAGATAGAAAGAGAGGCAACATCGCGACGGAATTTAAGAGATAGAAGACTATCAGTAGGAGGAGGAGAGCTGATGAGACGAAGAGCCTTAGACTCCACTCTGTCCAGAAGAGCTGTGGGAGTGGAGCCCCCCACACGTGAGATGCATACTCCATACTCCCTGCAATGCCCTTTCTCTTATCTCTCCCTCCGTACCACCATGCTTACACATAACTGATCCAAGGTACTTAAACTCAATGACCTCCTCCATTTCTTCACCATTCAAAATTATTTTGCATTCTTTTTCACATTCAATTCCCACTCTATATGGGCATACAAAATCCACAACCTCACTTCTACTCCATTCACAAACCATCACTTTACTTTTGTTGACATTTACTTTCAGCTTTCTCCTTTTACCTACACTATCAAAAACACTGACCAAATTTTGTAGGTCACTTTCATTTCCTGCATTGAACACTGCATCATCAGCAAATAAGATTTAATTCAGCATCCACTTCCTTCCCTCAGCGAACATTTTTACTCCAACTTCCCCAACTTTGCCCTTCATTTCTCTAATAACACCATCCATATAAATATTGAACAACCATGGTGACATGACACACCCTTGTCTTAAGCCCACTTTTATCTCAAAATGTTCACTTGTTTCTCCACTAATTTTGACACATGCGGATGCATCCTCATTGAAAGACTTTATTGCATTAAGCAGTTTTCCTCCCACACCACATATCTTTATAGCGTCACACATTGCCAGTCAGTCAACTCTGTCATAAGCTTTTTCCAAATCCATGAAGGCAGCGTATAATTTTTTTCCTTTTGCTAATATTTTTTCTACTACCATCCTGAAGGCAAATATCTGATCCACATATCCCCTTCCCTTCTTGCCTTCTTCCCTCCTTGTTCTTCACTGATTTCCTCTTCTGCAAGTCTTTGCACCCTCTCTATTATGACTTTTCCATATACCTTTCCGGGTATACTCAGGAGACCTACAGGTAACTCTCGATTTACGCGAGTTTGGTTTACGCGTTTTTGAAATAACGCGGGGTCCAAAATCAAAATAAATGTTTAATTTACATGTTTTTTCACTTATACGCGATATTTTATGGAGTGGCCACCAGATGTCTCACGCAACTGGACTCACACGGCGCCGCGGCCACACAGCTGAGCTCAGTTCCTCCCGCGCGCCACTTGAACAACAATACAGTACCCACGCTGCCACGCTACTCAACATTATAGGGGTGGGCAGGTACCGGTACTGGTACCGGTACTAACGGTACCAGCTATACAGTACGGTACCGGTACCAGACTGCTCGGTACTGGTACCAATACTAGCCAGTCGCTCATGTTGTCCCTCATTTCTTCCTCACACGAGTGAGGCTGAGACTGAGTGCCTGAGTGGATATCTCGGTGATATGGATATTCTCTCTCTCTCTCTCTCTCTCTCTCTCTCTCTCTCTCTCTCTCTCTCTCTCTCTCTCTCTCTCCACTGAATGAAGTGAATATTTATTTTTCGATAGAAACCTACCTCTTGTTTGATTTACATTGTTTTTGATTTACACGACCTCTTCAAGGACACAATACTCGCGTAAATCGAGAGTTACCTGTATACCTCTATAGCTCCCACATTCCCCTCTCCTGCCCTTCCCCTTGTAAACTGGGACAATGATGGCTTTTGTCCAGTCTGCTGGAGAGGGGGGGCCCCCCCCTCCCATGCTACTTCACATATCTTGACCATCCATTTAGTAACTACATCTCTTTCACACTTCAACATTTCTGCTGTGATTCCATCAATTCCTGCTGCCTTTCCATTTTTTTTATATTTTTATTGCTTGATTTACTTCTTCATATGTTATACTTTTTTCTTTATATACTCCTCCTCTACCTCTACTCAAATTTACTGCTGTTACAGCTGCTGGACGTCCATCCTCAAAATTCATTAAGTTTTTGAAATATTCTCTCCATCTCTCTTTCACAGCTTCCCCGTCTCTCAACATCTTTACATTCTCATTCATAACTTCATTTATTTTACTTGAGGAGATATTTTCTGCATTTCTTTCGTTTTTTAATTCTTTCCAATACGTATGATTTCCTGTTCCCTTTACATTTTTCACTTAGTCTTTTTCCAAAGTCTTCACCAACTCTCTTCTTACTTTCTTTTATTGCTTGTTTTAATTTCATTTTGCATTCTCTATATTTGTTTTTCCTTTCCCTTTTTACTTGCTCGGCCACATTTCTTTCTTGAGTTTTCCTAAACAGTTCCCTTTTCTCTTTTCCTATCCTCCTTATCTCTTCTGTCCACCATGAATTTCCTTTTCTTTTTCCATCTCTCACCACTTTCATCCCTAACACTTTTTTTGTTGTAGTTAACATTATTTCTTTAAATGTTCCAAAAACTATTTCAATATTTGTATTATCTTTTACACTTTCCCATTTTTCACTCAAGGCCTCTGCCATTTCATGTCTATACTCATCTTTTATTTCTTTTTCCTGTAACTTTTCTATCTTCCATATTTCCTTTTTTACTTCACCTTTCTTTTCAAACACCCACTTTTATTTCAGCCTTAATTTTGCCAGCACTGCAAGATGGTCAGTCACCAAACATTCCTCTTACTACCTTCGAGTCACAAATATCCTTTCTAAGTCTTCCATCTACTGCCACATAATCAATCAATCCTTTCTGGTCATAATCTTCCCCCCTCCTCCATGTGTATCAGTGGATATTCTTGTGCTGAAAGAAGGTGTTTGCTAGGAACATTCCCCTCTCAGCACAGACATCCACCAGGCACTCTCCATTCTCATTCTTCCCAGATATCCCCCATTTTCCCACCACATCCATCACACATTCATCACCCACTTTAGCATTCATATCTCCCATCATAATAAGTTTCCTTTCTTTCTCAAAACTCTTCAAACATGCATTCACTTCCTCCCAAAAAGCTTCCCTTTCCCTCAGTCCTTTTTTACTTTTCACATTTACTGGTGCATAAATACACACCCATGCATACTTTACTAAACCTACTTTTCCTTTCACCCACACAATTCTTGATCCCTTCCAACCATAATCAGTCACACCATTCCACACTCTTTCAGACATCACAATAGCACATCCTTCCTTACTCCTGCCTCTACACTTCTCATCCATCCCCGTCCATACAACCCCCCCAGGCACACCCTCCCACGTACCCTCTCTACCATCACTCACACCAGTTCCTCTAATATGCGTTTCACTCACTCCCAACACATCCACTCCACCATTCACAAAATTTTCAATCATCATTCTCCTCTTTTCCTCATCACCTAATCCATTCACATTAATAGACACCAGTCTCATGCACTTCTTTCTCTTCTGCCGCACTCTGGCTGTTGTTCCTGCCTCTATAACTTTTGATAAAAATATTAGAGGCCAACAATGGGTGGCCAGTCCAATGTGGTATTATGGAGACTTGCTCCTCGTCTGGGCTAAAAGGATTAAAAACAAGACAGCTGATGGTTGCTGCCCCCCTCCCCGTTGGTTCTACCCCGCAGGGTATGCTAACGGTGCACACCACGTGAAGGTGAGGATGGGGTAGGCTACCCTCCCAGTCAGGGGGTAGCTGTATTGCTCCCTCCCCAATACCCCAAAACAAGGGAAAAAACATAAGGAAACAAACAAAACAAAGGAAAAAAAATATAGAAAAAAAAATGAAAATAGAAAAAGAATAAAAACATTGGAAAAAATAAATAGTTAGACATTGTTATCCTCTTTTTCCATTGCATATACTAAAGCAAAATAAAACCAATACATCCAGGGAGTAATTTTTAATATGAAATAATAATAATAAATTCTTGAAATTGCTAGTTAGAAAAATGCTGGTCGCAGGACCTGACCATTGTGTGGGAAATTCACCAAATGCACGCTGCAAGATAAGGTCAAAACAACGGTTCAGCCACACGCTAACCAAAAAAGGTTGACTCTGGGGGCTATGGCACCAATTAACATTTTTTCCTGTGGGTTTAATTTGTTCACATTTGGCAAGCTTCCTCTAGCACCAGTTAGTCACCAAATTCGAGACTTTATTGTAATTACAGGAGGATTAAAGATAAAGGATTAATACAGCAACTAGAATTACAGGAGGATTCAAGCTTAACAATGAGGATAATTGACTGAATGGCAAACCCACACACACACACACACACACACACACACACACACACACACACACACACGCAGAGTCAGCCTTTTTTGGTTAGCGTGTGGCTGAACCGTTGTTTTGACCTTATCTTGCAGTGTGCATTTGGTGAATTTCCCACACAGTAGTCAGGTCCCGCGACCAGCATTTTTCTAACTAACAATTTCAAGAATTTATAATTATTATTGCATATTAGTGAAAGGCGGAAATAGTGAGTGTTAACTTCAGAAATGATGACGATAATAGCAACCTATGTACCACCAAAAACAAACTCATGGAACAGAGAAGAATATGAGAGGATGATAGACAATACCATTCAGAGTTTGAGTAGGTTACTCAAAGCATATAAGTCTTGTTGGTTGGGGACTTCAACTGCAAAGAGGTAAATTGGGAAACACTTGAAAGTGGAGGTAGTGAGACGGCATGGGGGGAAAGATTTCTAAAACTGACTATGGAAAACGTAATGGTGCAGTGGGTGACTGAAAATACAAGATACAGGAGTGACGACGAACCAGCGAGACTGGACCTGGTGCTGATGAAGGGAGTGAACTTGTTAAATGAATTAAGATATGTGTGTCCCATGGGGAAAAGTGACCATGTAGTAATAGAGATGGAAACCGATGAAAAAGTCACTGAGGAAGACGAATCATACAAAGAAAAAGGAGAAACTACAGGAAAACAGACGTAGAAAATCTCAAGAAATATTATGAAAAACTGGACTGGGAAAAGTTAAAAAGAACAAACGAGGTGCAGGAAAAGTATGATATTTTCATGGAGGCATACGAGACAGGAGTTAGAAAATATGTCCCATTATATAAACCAATGGAAAGAGGAAAGCAAGATTGGTTTAATGCAAGATGTGCAGGTGCAAAGAAAAAGAGAGACAAAGCGTGGAAAAGATTGAAAAGAAATAAGAACCAAAGGAATAAAGAAGACTTTAACAAAGCAAGAAATGAATATGTGAAAATAAGGAGAGAAGAAGAGAAAGGATACAAAAAGGATATTGTTGAAAAGTGTAAAGAGGAACCTAAATTGCTTTAAAGATTTATAAATGGAAAAATCAAACCATTTGAAGGAAAAAGATGAAAGATGGAAATAAGATAATTGAAGATCCTAAAGAAATGACTGAACTACTAAACAAGAAATTTCAACAAGAATCAAAATTTAATGAATCACAAGATGATAAGATAAATGTTCAAATGGAGGAAGTAATAGTAACTAAAGAAGAGATATATAAAATAATGGAGGAGCTGGAAGAGAGGAGAGTAATAGGACTGGATGGAGTTTCAGGTCCTATTTTGAAAGAATGCATAAATCTGCTGGTTGGACCGGTACATGATATCATAAAGTGCTCAATATCATCTGGTAAGGTACCGAAGGAATGGCAAAGGGCTGTAGTGGTCCATTTATATAAGAGAGGAAAAAAGGAAGAACCTCTGAACTACTGACCAGTATCATTGACCAGAATAGTTTGCAAAATATGTGAAAAAGTGATAAAGAAACAATGGACGAAATTTCTAGAGCACAATATAATTACAGAAAAAGTATGGATTTAGAAAAGGGCGTTCATGTGTAACAAATTTATTAAGCTTTTACTCGAGAGTGACGGACATAACACAGGAGAGGGATGGATGGGTAGACTGCGTGTACTAGGACTTGAAGAAGGCTTTCGACAAAGTTTCACATACAAGACTATTATGGAAGCTGGAAAATAGAGGGGGATTGAGAGGGAAAATGAAAAACTGGATGGAAAGTTACTTAAAGGGAAGAGAAATGAGAACAGTGGTAAAGGACAAGAAATCGGAATGGAAAAATGTAGATAGTGGGGTGCCTCAAGGATCGGTACTGGAACCAATACTTTTCCTGGTACAGGTATCTCTCGATTTACGCGAGTATTGTGTCCTTGAAGAGGTCGCATAAATCAAAAACAATGTAAATCAAACAAGAGGTAGGTTTCTATAGAAAAATAAATATTCACTTCATTCAGCGGAGAGAGAGAGAGAGAATATCTATATCACCGAGATATCCACTCAGGCACTCAGTCTCAGCCTCATTCGTGTGAGGAAGAAATGAGGGACACCATGAGCGACTGGCTAGTAATGGTACCGGTACCAAGCAGTCTGGTACCGGTACCGTACCGTATAGCTGGTACCGTTAGTACCGGTACTGGTACCGCTACATGCCCACTCCTATTGTTGAGTAGCGTGGCAGCGTGGGTACTGTATTGTTGTTCAAGTGGTGCACGGGAAGAACTGAGCTCAGATGTGTGGCCGCAGCGCCGTGTGAGTCCGGTTGCGTGAAACATCTGGTGGCCACTCCATAAAATATCGCGTATAAGTGAAAAAACGTGTAAATTAAACATTTATTTGGATTTTGGACCCCGTGTTATTTCAAAAACACGTAAACCAAACTCGCGTAAATCGAGAGTTACCTGTATATATAAATGATATGCCTGAGAAAGTAAATAGTTACATGAGTTTGTTTGCAGACGATGCAAAATTGCTGAGACACATAAGAAATAGTAAAGACTGAAATTCTGCAAGAGAACCTAAATAAGATTTGGGATTGGAGTAAGAAATGGGAGATGGAGTTCAATATGAAGAAATGTCATGTAATGGAAATGGATAAGAGTGAAGGGAGACCAAAGTGGACATATAGAATGGGAGATGGAGAAATATTAAAAGTTCAAGAAGAGAGAGATCTGGGAGTGACAATACAAAATAAACAACAGTCTGAGAGTCATGTAAATAGGATATTCGGAGATACGTATAAAATGGTAAGAAATATAGGAATAGCATTCCATTACATGGATAAAATTATGATGAAAAAGATGATTACCCATAAGAAGAAACACGTGAAAAAACTTAAAAGAATACAAAGGATGGCAACGAAGATGGTTCCAGAACTGGAGGGATTGTCATATGAAGAAAGGTTAAAGGAAATGGACTTGCCAACACTAGAACAAAGAAGAGAAAGGGGAGACCTAATACTACTTTACAAACTGTGGAATAAAATGGAAGAAGTAGATAACGAGGAGTTCCTACTTAGAGAAGTAGGAAACACCAGCAACACACGAGGACACAGTAAAAAATTGAGAAAAGGAAGATGCTTGAGACATAAAAAAATATAGCTTCCCGAAAGAAACATAGAGGTTTGGAACAGACTAAGCGAGAATGTAGTATCGGCGAAGAGTGTGCACAACTTTAAGGAAAAACTGGACAAATACAGATATGGAGACAGGACCACATGAGCGTAAGCCCAGGCCCTGTAAAATTACAACTAGGCAACTAGATAAATACACACACACACACACACACACACACACACACACACAAACACACAGAACTCTCAAATATGACGTATGAAGACAAATTGAGGGAGATGGACTTGATGACACTGGAACAAAGAAGGGAGAGAGGAGATCTGATCATGCTGTATAAGTTGGTAAATAAGTTTGATGAGGTGGATAGAGATGATCTCTTCTCAACTGCGAGAAAGCAAGGGCTGAGAGGACATGGAAAGAAACTTAATATAGGAACCTGTTTGAGTGACTTGAAAAAGTACCTATAGTTTTCCACATAGAAGTGTTAACACATGGAACAGCTTGCGGGAAGAGGTGGTGGAGGCGAGTAGTATCCAACAAATGAAGGAAAGGCTGGATGAATGTAGATATGGAGACGGGACTATTAGAGCTTAGCTTGGGCCCGGTAGACTACGAATAGGTAAATACACACACACACACACACACACACACACACACACACACTTACGTTTTATCGCGCTGGTAGAAGAGGTCGGCAGGGGCAGAGCGTACCCAGGGCTCCTTTCCTTCCTCCTCCTCCTCCTCCTCTTCCTCCACTCCCTCCCTTTCCAGCTCCTCCTTGGTGATGAGAGCTGCCAAGTCGGGCTCCGGACTCAGCGGCCTTGGTATCGGCACAGACTTCTTGGCGGCGGAGGCTCGGTCTGGAGTCCTCAGGCGGCGGCTTTCCGGGCTACGGGAGTCTTGGGGTCTGCAGAACACATAACTACCGTATTTCTCACCATATAAGAAACACCGGAGTATAAGACGCACTTATAATTCGGCAAGATATATTTAGAAAAAAAAAATCTCTGTGTTTGGAGTTCCCAGTGTCAGCTCAAACACAGAGAAGAGCATAAAGTATTACATCAGTTTATCAGTGATCATAACTGTCATTGAACAAATATGACTATGATACTGTATGTTGCTTTCTGCCCTTCTCTGTGTTCAAAGCGTTCCACTGTTGGTTGAAGTTCCAGTGCTCTTACCCCGAGCAGCTGTGTCTTTGAAATGGTAAACAAAAGGGTTGGTTGGTAGATTCACTCACTGCGCAGTTCTTGTTACGCACACGCAACCATGTACTGAAGTAAGTGACTGAGGATGAGGGAAGGAAAAGGGGTGATGAGGATAAGGGGAAAAGAGGATAAAGGTTGAAGAAGTATGTTGAAAATGAGGGAATGTGAAGGTGAAGGGGATAAAAGGAGCGAAGAGAAATAAGTATGGGGGGGGGGGGGGAGAGAGAGAGAGAGAGAGAGAGAGAGAGAGAGAGAGAGAGAGAGAGAGAGAGAGAGAGAGAGAGAGAGAGAGAGAGAGAGAGAGAGAGAGAGAGAGAGAGAGAGAGAGAGAGAGAGAGAGAGAGAGAGAGAGAGAGAGAGAGCATGTACTGAAGCAAAAGAAAATCAGTACACCCAGAGATTTTTAATATGAAATAATGAAAAAAAATTCTTGAACCCCTCAGAAAAATTATGGAGGTAAAGCTGGGCACAGACAGACAGAGGGACAAACAGAGAGAGAGACAGAGACAGAGAGCCGATTTCACAGGCCAACACAGTGTCTTCGTAACAACCTGAACCAAACTATAGAATCCCATACAGTCCAAAATGGGGAGGTCTTCGATGCCACACTAAATACACAAGACTTTTCCTGTATAGCTTCATCAAATTTGTGAACTTGAATATAAACACCAGTCACTATTCAAGGAAATTTCGATGGCTCTGGTACAGGTAACTCTCAATTTACGCGAGTATTGCGTCCTTGAAGAGGTCGTGTAAATCAAAAACAATGTAAATCAAACAAGAGGTAGGTTTCTGTCGAAAAATAAATATTCACTTCATTCAGTGGAGAGAGAGAGAGAGAGAGAGAGAGAGAGAGAGAGAGAGAGAGAGAGAGAGAGAGAGAGAGAGAGAGAGAGAGAGAGAGAGAGAGAGAGAGAGAGAGAGAGAGAGAGAGAGAGAGAGAGAGAGAGAGAGAGAGAGAGAGAGAGAGAGAGAGAGAGAGAGAGAGAGAGAGAGAGAGAGAGAGAGAGAGAGAGAGAGAGAGAGAGAGAGAGAGAGAGAGAGAGAGAGAGAGAGAGAGAGAGAGAGAGAGAGAGAGAGAGAGAGAGAGAGAGAGAGAGAGAGAGAGAGATAGAGAGAGAGAGAGAGAGAGAGAGAGAGGATATCCATATCACTGAGATATCCACTCAGGCACTCAGTCTCAGCCTCACTCGTGTGAGGAAAAAATGAGGGACACCATGAGCGACTGGCTAGTATTGGTACCGGTACTGAGCAGTCTGGTACCGGTACCATACCGTATAGCTAGTACCGTTAGTACCGGTACTGGTACCGGTACCAGCTCACCCCTACTGTTGAGTAGCGTGGCAGCGTGGGTACTGTATTGTTGTTCAAGTGGCACGCGGGAAGAACTGAGCTCAGCTGTGTGCCCGCAGCGCCGTGTGAATCCAGTTGCGTGAAACATATGGTGGCCACTCCATAAAATATCGCATATAAGTGGAAAAAAACGTGTAAATTAAACATTTATTTGGATTTTGGACCACGCGTTATTTTAAAAACGCACAAACCAAACTCGCGTAAATCGAGAGTTACCTGTATTTGTTTGGGAGCTTACTAACCCATCATGGGGAACTGTGAAACTGGCCCAGAGAGACAGAGAGAAAAAAAACTAGTAAACAGCATAACGTATCAAAGCGCCTCAACTCACCTCTTTCTGTCGAGTGACCTTGAGTGTCGGGGTTCTCGGCTCGGGCTGCGACACCTCTTGGCTGACCTGCTGTGGGGCCTGGCGGAGGGATTGTTTTGTTTGTTATTACTGCTGTTATTATCATTTATTACTACTACTATATCATTATCATCATTATCATTACTTTTATTATTATCACTATTTTTATTATTATTACTATCCTCATTGTTATTATTGCCATAAGTGAATGTAGAGGTTGTAGGAGGAAAAAAAAGGAGGAAGGAAGAGCAAGAGAAGGAGGAAGAGGAGGAAGGAGGAGGAGGAGGAGGAACAAAAAGGAAAGAAAAATAAAAAAAATAAAGAAGGCAAAGAAATGGAAGAAAAAGAAGAAGAAGAAGAAAAAGAGGAAGAAGAGGAAGAAGAAGAAGAAGAGGAAGAAGAAGAAGAAGAAGAAGAAGAAGAAGAAGAGGAAAAAGAAGAAGAAGAAGAAGAAGAAGAAGAAGAGGAAGAAGAAGAGAAAGAAGAAGAAGAAGAAGAGGAAGAAGAAGAGGAAGAAGAAGAAAAAAGCAGATGAAGATGAAGGAGAAGGAGAACCAGGCAAGTGGTGAGTGCTGCCTCGCCCCGCCGACACATCATCTGTTTGTTTCCATGCATGAGCCGAGCAGTGGCAGCTGCTGATGCATGTAAAGGTGCATTTTGGACTTCCCGATCTAGTTATGATCATTTTTATTACAGTTTTTTTATTTACATTTCCTGATATTTATAGAAAGAAGCATTCATTAGTAAATAATTTGATTTGTACGATATATTTAAGACCCCAAAAGGTGAGTTTTTTGATTAACAAGTAATGCAAGTCTTCAAATAACGTGCTGTAGTTCCCTTAGGTGTGATGCTTAAATGTGCCATACAGTGTGGTGAAAGTCTGGGGCAGGCACTGAATATTGGCGATTGTCAGATGGAGTGTGGTAAATGTCTGAGAATGTGTGTTTCAACATTCTGAGGCACCCTCCTGGGAGTCTGGAAAATCTGCTAATCCAGAAGGTCCGTGACCCCTGCATTCCATATTAAAGGACTTCCACTGTAAATACAAACACAAATGATGGAGTCACCTTTCACTAGGATCACGCGAGGCCCTGACGGCGGGGGAGGGGGAGCGTGAGCCTCGCCTCCGCTTCTCTCCACTGCCTCTGGAGGGCCAGCGCTCCTCTGAGTACTTGGCATAGCGACGCTCGGACTTGTATCGCCCCTCACCACTGTCCCTCTCTCGCTCCCTCTCTCTCTCATACCTGCAAGGAAGGATTACATCTCTCTCTCTCTCTCTCTCTCTCTCTCTCTCTCTCTCTCTCTCTCATATATAATAGGAACAGGAGGAAAAGGACAAGGTGGAAGAGAGGAGAATGCAAATCGAAGTCAGTCAGTCGGTCTGTCAGCAATATAGTCAGCCAGTCAGAAACCTAGTCAGTCAGTAATTTAGTAAGTCAGTTGGTTGGTAATTCATCATTCAGTCAGAGATTTGGATAGTCAGTCAGTCAGTGTTTTAGGGAATCAGACATTCAAAAACTTAGGCAGTCAGTCAGTCAGTACTTTTGTCAGTCAGTAATTTAAACAAGCAGTCAGTCAGTCAGTAATTTAAACAAGCAGTCAATCAGTCAGTCAGTCAGTCAGTAATTTAAACAAGCAGTCAATCAGTCAGTCAGTCAGTCAGTAATTTAAACATGCAGTCAATCAGTCAGTCAGTAATTTAAACAAGCAGTCAATCAGTCAGTCAGTCAGTAATTTAAACAAGCAGTCAATCAGTCAGTCAGTAATTTAAACAAGCAGTCAATCAGTCAGTCAGTAATTTAAACAAGCAGTCAATCAGTCAGTCAGTCAGTCAGTAATTTAAACAAGCAGTCAGTCAGTCAGTAATTTAAACAAGCAGTCAGTCAGTCAGTCAGTAATTTAAACAAGCAGTCAATCAGTCAGTCAGTCAGTCAGTAATTTAAACAAGCAGTCAATCAGTCAGTCAGTAATTTAAACAAGCAGTCAATCAGTCAGTCAGTAATTTAAACAAGCAGTCAATCAGTCAGTCAGTAATTTAAACAAGCAGTCAATCAGTCAGTCAGTAATTTAAACAAGCAGTCAATCAGTCAGTCAGTAATTTAAACAAGCAGTCAATCAGTCAGTCAGTAATTTAAACAAGCAGTCAATCAGTCAGTCAGTCAGTAATTTAAACAAGCAGTCAGTCAGTCAGTCAGTCAGTAATTTAAACAAGCAGTCAATCAGTCAGTCAGTCAGTCAGTAATTTAAACAAGCAGTCAATCAGTCAGTCAGTCAGTAATTTAAACAAGCAGTCAATCAGTCAGTCAGTCAGTCAGTAATTTAAACAAGCAGTCAATCAGTCAGTCAGTCAGTCAGTAATTTAAACAAGCAGTCAATCAGTCAGTCAGTAATTTAAACAAGCAGTCAATCACTCAGTCAGTCAGTAATTTAAACAAGCAGTCAATCAGTCAGTCAGTAATTTAAACAAGCAGTCAATCAGTCAGTCAGTCAGTCAGTAATTTAAACAAGCAGTCAGTCAGTCAGTCAGTCAGTCAGTAATTTAAACAAGCAGTCAGTCAGTCAGTCAGTCAGCTAGCCAGTCAGTCATCCATTCATTCATCCAGATATACAGCCAGCCAGTGAGTCATCCATTCATCCAGCCAGTCAGTCAGTCATCCATCCAGACAGCCAGTGAGTCATCCATTCATCCAGCCAGTCAGTCAGTCATCCATTCATCCAGCCAGTCAGTCAGTCATCCATCCAGACAGCCAGTGAGTCATCCATTCATCCAGCCAGTCAGTCAGTCATCCATCCAGACAGCCAGTCAGTCATCCATTCATTCATCCAGATATACAGCCAGCCAGTGAGTCATCCACTCATCCAGCCAGTCAGTCAGTCATCCATCCAGACAGCCAGTGAGTCATCCATTCATCCATCCATCCAGACAGCCATTGAGTCATCCATTCATCCAGACAGCCAGTGAGTCACCTTGGTGGGGGAGGGTCTCGTGGGGCGCGGCCTGGTGGTGAGTAGCGTCTGCCTTCACCTCTGTACTGTGAGGAGCTGCAGGAGGCCGGGTGGTGCTTGCCGCTGCCCTCCCCCCAGCGCGCCTCCCCGCCCAGGTACTCCCCGTCCTTGTACTTGGGCTCCAGGCTGCGGCGCTCTCTCTCGTACCTGCGGAGGGGACGTGTGTGTTAAACTGCGGCTGGAGAGGCATTCACACATACAAACCGGTGGCTACAGGTTAGGTTAGTTTTTTTTTGTTTGTTTTTTTTTTAATGTTCAGCCTATAGCATCGGTAGGAATTCTTGGTGGGTCCTGGTGGTCAATTTATGGTGGCACCATCTTGCTTAGCTCATGCTGTCCCAAGGAGCTCCTTTTTTATCCTCTTTAGAGAATAAATCTAGAGTATGGGTTGATAGGTGGTCTTCAGGACAGCATGTGGGTAGTCTTAGGCCACTCAACGATGACTGAAAATTGTGAGCTTGTAGAAGTGGGCGGGACTCAAACCTCGGTCCTCCAGGATGCCACACCCACACACTGACCACTCAGCCACTGCCTCCCCATGTGCTGTGTAATGTTATGTACTAGGTTATGTTATTTTTAACACCTTCAACACGAGGACGCGTATACTGCATCCTTGCGTGCCCCGTACCATATCTTAGGATGTGCATGCTGCATCCTGGCTCGCTTTAGCCAATATACGAGTTATTTCATCTCTATATTTATGCTTACATCTCAAAATTATCAATTAATTTATGTTTCTTTATGTGCAACATTTAATTCTGCATGTTTTCATATATAATACATGATGATTATGTTGAGTTTATGGCTGAAAACTTGTTATATTCAAAAGCATCATTTGAAATTTGGCGCCCGCAGCGATCCCGGATACAGCACGGGGCGCTGTTTTGGCCCGGCCATAGTGAGTTTCTTTATGTGCACCATTTAATTCTGCATGTTTTCATATATAATACATGATGATTATGTTGAGTTTATGGCTGAAAACTTGTTATATTCAGTAGCGACATTTGAAATTTGGTGCGCGCGGCGATCCCGGATACGGCGCGGGGCGCTGTTTTGGCCTGGCCGTAGTGAAGGGGTTAATCATGTTATGTTAGGCTGTTATATTCGGTTAGATTATGTTATGTTATCCTAAGTTACGTTAGGCTAGGTTAGTTTAAGCCAGTCTATGTTACGTTATGTCTTGTCATGTCTCATAAATTGCCAAATTGCAACAATGACTAGGTTAGGTGTGCCAGTTGACACATTCATTGAACTTATAAAATTTTGTTATCTCAAGTGCATTCTCATTTAGTGATGATTTTTGCATACAGTGTCTTGGCATGGGGATGGGTTCCCCTTTGTCCCCAGTATTAAGTCACCTTTGTATGGAGCGTCACGAAACCAAGCTGCTGCCAAGCATTTCCCCTCCGTTGATCTGGTTTAGTTACACTGATACGTGATGCTTCTGGCCCTCAGCCATAGATAACTTGATCAATTCTTTGCCCAGCTAAATTATGGTTCTGCTTCTTTCATAAAAGTCAAAGCTGAATGGGAAAGAAGTGATGGTCTTCCTCTCCTAGAAAATCTCATTTTGAAGACAAATAACATTCCCTCTTTCAAGGTAGCCTAGAGCATGAACCAATAAACTGTAATTCATTCATACATTATCATTCCTGTCACCACTTCTCCAAAACACTGGCCATCACTTCATCAATATTCCTCAGAGCCTCAAGAATTTGCAGCCTTCATCATTTGTGAGAGGAAAATTAAAATATTTGAAGTATCTTCTGTAACTCATTCATCCATTAAAAAGAAACATTTTTTGTCCATACCAGACGGGTGCAACCTTAATGCTGTTAAGCCAGCATGCCACAAACTTTGTGTTAATATAGGCTATAAATATACTCCTATGACTAACCTCTTAGTAAAGAGCAAAAACACTGTTTTCTCCAAAGCTGGTGTGTTCCTTGTGAATTAGTTCACATTGGTAAAAGAGGCCAGGACCTTGACACACAGATTCAAGATCAACAGTATGTAATAAGAGCCAGTAATGAAAACAATGCTATTTCTAAACATGTTGAAGAAAAAAATCACAGGAACAGCTAGGACAGAAGCCAACAGCTGTGTTAATGTAATGATTATAAAATATATTTGGATTATTGAAGCAATGGGTATAAAAACTCAACAACTTCAACTTAAGTGTGGGAACATTCAATGAGGTCACTGGTGGAAAGGCCTCTTCCCACCCCTTGAATCCCCTGCCTGTCTATCACAGAGAAGGGAGAGGAGGTGACCTGACCTGCCCACCACGTGACCTTTGGAGTGAAGGGTTCACCCGCCCTCCCCACCCCGGCCTCTCAGAGGTTACTTGTTGTGCATTTGTGTATATAAAGAATTCCGTTCTTACTTTCCCTGCCTCTCCTCCTCCAAACCCCTGAATGTAGTGGCAGCATCCACCAACACTGGTAAATATACAACTTTTGTCTGCCAGTGCCAGTTATATTCACGTCCTCATTACTGTCCCACATACACCTCCACAGTGCAGTGGTTAGTAGTGTCTTTGACTATGAGTCTGCAGGCCTAGGTTTGAATCCCAGCCTGGGCAGTCAGTGTGCAGCCCTCCCAGCTGTTCATCCTTCCTTTCAGGATGGTCAATAAATGGGTACCTGGGGAAAGTAAACTGTGGTAACCTGGATGTCACACTGGCCCTATGTCAGGTAAACGGTTCTCTCCCACGTGCCGGGACAGAGATGAGCACTGCCAGCTATGGTGCATGCTCCCAACTTTACTAGCTTTTACTACTGTCCCACCCACCTTGGTGCGTGCTGGGGCCTGTCATCACTCCGGGCGGCTGAGTCGTGTTCCCTCGCCCTGCCATCCCTGAAGGGCTTGGCCGAGGGTGCTCTTCCCCTCTCCAGGGAGCCGTGGAACCCGTGCCGGGACCCGTGGTCTGGGTGGGCCGGCACACAGCTTTGGTCCCACTCCGGCAGCGGCCAAGGCTGTGGCTGAACAACAATAGTGACCGACCTTACTCCAGGCTGTACACACACATACAGAGAGAGAGAGAGAGAGAGAGAGAGAGAGAGAGAGAGAGAGAGAGAGAGAAAACAGACCATCCTTATTCTAAACTATATATATATATATATATATATATATATATATATATATATATATATATATATATATATATATATATATATATATATATATATATATATATATATATATATATATATATATATATATATATATATATATATATATATATATATATATATATATATATATATATATATATATATATATATATATATATATATATATATATATATATATATATATATATATATATATATATATATATATATATATATATATATATATATATATATATATATATATATATATATATATATATATATATATATATATATATATATATATATATATATATATATATATATATATATATATATATATATATAATATTCTGCCACTCAGCAATGGTTTAAAAAATCAGTGTGTTTTGGTGGGACTCAAACCTAGGTCCACGGGCTCACCATGCCTGCACACTGACCACTAAGCCACCGCCTCTATTATTACCACTACTGTTACTAATACAATAAAAATCCAATAATGCCAATGGCAGTGGAAGGACTATCGTACTGTTCAGCTTATTGGGAGAGGCCCACGAAAGCAAAAAATATATTCACCTGATCAGAAAAGAAAGACATGAGATTTTGTATTATTACTTGCCAAAAATAATAATAATAATAATAATAATAATAATAATAATAATAATAATAATAATAATAATAATAATAATAATAACAATAATAATAATAGCAACAACAATAATAATGCTCAGACAATCATGCATGTTTACCTCTGGCGGTCCGAGTGTTTGCACCCCTGTCTGAGGGGCCGGGGGGACAGGAGACGGGCCCCACCCATACCCAGGGGCTGCACCAGCATACAGGGGGGCGGGAGGAGGGCAGGACGGGGGAACGGGTGATGGGAGAGCCGGGGCGTAGGACTGAATAGGTCCTGGTGGTCCTGGTGGCCTTATACCCCTAACCCTGGGGGGCGCAGCATTGTGGTCTGGGTATGGCTGGGGGGGCGCCGTGCTGAACTGGTCATGGCTCACCCCAGGGACCGGCGCGTAGTGTGGGGGAGGGTAGCCGGGGGGTGCGATGGTAGGTTGGTACGATGGTGTGTCCTGGGGGGGGAGACAGGAGGATGGCAATAAATCTAATGTAGGATGAGAAGGAAAAAGATTAGTGGAGGATGAGGAGGAGGAACACAAAGGAAGAACAAACAACAGCAGACCTGCTGGTCCTTACGAGGCTGTTTGTGACAAGCTACACTAACTATCTAATCAAAGGTGGAAGATGAAGGACAGCAAAGGCATAGGCTCCTCCCCACCCCCCCATCCCTCCAGTCAAAGCTGGCAGGAAAGGAAAAAGAACCATGAAGCATGGAAAAACTGCATGGAAATTATGTAGGAAAGAGGAAAGAACTACCATTACTGCTACCACTAACCGGGTGATAAAAACGGACAAGGACACCAGTATTCTAAAGAACTTAAGGTTATTACGGCAATGAGTAATATCTTAGTTGCTAGTTGGATTCAAAATACTTGTCTGATCTATTCTTGAAGGCCATAACTGTTGTATTATCAATGACATCACAGTGAAGAGAGTTCCAAACATTAACAACTCGAGTGAAGAAGAAGTGTTTAGCTTCGTGCGACGAAAATCTTTAACCATTTACGTATCTTCAAATTGTTATTTCTTCTTGTTCTATTTGATCAATCAATTGTAAAGTAATCTTCCGCATTAATATCACTAAATCCTTTAAACATTTTAAACACTTCTATTAGATCGCCTCGGATTCTTCGTTTTGATAGGCTGAATAAATTTACTTCTTTAACCCTCTCGCACACCGTAAGTTTCCAATAAGTTTCTGTTCCACTCACCATGCATTTCTCAGGCCCGACCGGCCTTTTTTTGCCGCCGCAATACTCTACATTCCCGGACATATTTTACCCTCACAGATATGTTGTACCCCAATTAATTTGGTATCAATGGCTTCATAAAGACTTGTACTAGAACATGCACAAATAAAAATGGAGGAAAACATATATATAAACAATACAAACTTGTTTCAAGTCTCCATTTAGGGTATTGTAGACAATTTTTATGGTATCCTCAAAATCCTCATACACCTATTGGTTCCCGAGTTACACCAAGAAAACTGTATTTTTTTCCTCTCCCGTCAGAGTAGGCTAACAAATAAAAATCGCTCAAAGCTCCTCATCTACACTCCTTAGAAAGGTTGCCATATGTTACCATTAAGAAACTTATCCCAACAAATGACGCTTCCAAATTTGACGCACTTTCACCGAAAACTTAATTTTTAATCAATTTTTTAAACTTTTATGACGCGTTTCGCGTCATCGTGCGCCAGGACCTTTTACCCTTTGATGACGCGAAACGCGTCACTGTGCACGAGGGGGTTAAGCCTTTGTTCATAAGATAAATTTCTCAACCTAGGAATCATTTTTGTTACTCTCCGTTGAACCCGTTCCAACTTTTCTACGTCTTTTCTGTAATAGGGAGACCAAAACTGTACACAGTACTCTGGATGGGGTCGAACCAGTGAATTATACAGTTTTAATATTACTTTTTCCAATTTATTATTGAAGACTCGTTCGATGAAGCCAACCAATTTATTTGTGGTTGTAACTACCTAGCATCTGCATGTGTCAAAATTACTGGAGAAACAAGTGAACATTTTGAGATAAAAGTGGGCTTAAGACAAGGGTGCATCATGTCACCATGGTTATTCAATATTTATATGGATGGTGTTATTAGAGAAATAAAGGGCAAAGTTGGAGAAGTTGGAGTAAGACTGTTCGATGAGGGAAGGAAGTGGGTACTGAATTTGATACTGTTTGCTGATGACACGGTGCTCATTGCAGAAAATGAGAGTGACCTACAAAATTTGGTCAGTGTTTTTGATAGTGTAGGTAAAAGGAGAAAGCTGAAAGTAAATGTCAACAAAAGTAAAGTGATGGTTTGTGAGCAGAGTAGAAGTGAGGTTGTGGATTTTGCATGCCCATATAGAGTGGAAATTGAATGTGAAAAAGAATGCAAAATAATTTTGAATGGTGAAGAAATGGAGGAGGTCAATGAGTTTAAGTACCTTGGATCAGTTATGTGTAAGCATGGTGGTACGGAGGGAGAGATAAGAGAAAGGGCATTGCAAGGAAGAAGGGTGGTAGGGTCTTTGGGACGAATCATGAATGGCAGAAGTGTGAGCATGGAGGTAAAGAGGGATTTGAGAAATACAATAATAGTACCAGAATAAGGCAGACCTAACCTAACATAACATAACACAACCTAACTTAACCTAACTAACAGATACTCACATAACATAACACAACCTAACCTAACCTAACATGGGTGATACTTCTTAAAAAGATTATGTTGATTCCTGAGCCCAGGATATCACAGCTAGGATGGACTCTTACACCTGGGGGGGAGGGGGGGGCTCCTACTCCTCCTCCTCTTGCTGCATGTTGGAATTGTAAAGAGTAAAGGGAAGAGGAGGAGGAAGAGGAAAAAGAGGAAAGAGCATGAGAAGGAAAAGGAGTAGGAGTAGGAGTAGGAGGAGGAGGAGGAGAAAAAGAAAGAAGAATAGGAGCAGGGGAAGAAGGAGAAGGAAGAGGAGGAGGAGGAACATAGGAACACAATAGCAAGAGGAAAAGGAATAAGAGGAAAAAGGAAGAGGAATAACAGGAGAGGGAGGAGAAGATGATGAGAAAGAGGAGGAAGAGGAAGCATAAGAGGAAGAGGAGTCAGGCAGCCATTCTCCCTTCTAAGGCCCAATGCCGATCACCCCCCAAACAAGCAACACGTCACAGCCTCATACGTACGTAGCTCCGAACACAGGGAGGCGCCGTGGTGCTCGGACACCCCCAAGGGACCTGCTGAGGGGGGTGAGCCACTGGGGGAGGTGCAGAGTCCACAGAATAGAAGGCACACCCAGGGGAGGCCCACTGGGGAGGGACATCCATGCCACTCCCAGCATCGGTGTGGTACCACTCGCCGTTGCCGCCACTGGGGGTGCCACCGCCGGGCCAGCCTGCGCCGCCACCACTCATGGCTCAGTCTGGGGGGAGGACACACACATGGATTGGTGATGGACCCCAAGCTTGTTTTGGGGGTGAGGGGGGGAGTACGGCAAACACTAGAATTTTACCCAAGATCATTAGGGGAAGGGGATTAGGCCCTTTTCTTTACTTTTAATTACTTGCGCCTTCATATCATGGTTGAGGGACATGTATTTCGTCCCTTAACCCTTTCCATCCATGACGCAGACGTCGGCGTCACAGTATGGAAATAGTCAAGAGGAAATGGAAAAGGATTAATCCTCTTCTAAACCTCTCAATCCTCCTCTAAATTCCTCTTAATCCTCTTCCATTTCATCTTAAGAGGTTTAGAAGAGAATTAAAAGGAAATGGAAGAGGATTAAGAGGTTTAGAAGAAGACTAACCCTTTCCATACAGTGACACCGTCGGACGCCAACGTCAGCGTCGCCGGAGTGGAGGGGTTAACTATAATATGGAGGCGTAATGGATTTCTTACCTGGATGGGGACACACCCCATCCAAAAACTGAGAGATGTCTCCAACCAAAACTGCAGCTGATGAATTTTCATGAATATGGTCAGATGGTTGGCTAATATGACATCACAAGATGGCATGGACAACTTCTAATTTTCAATACTCAGTCAATAACAACAATCCAAACAAGACACCCACAGAACAACCAAACCACGTAGCAAATTACTCAAACTCGCATAAGATCTGACCAAGATGCTTGCCCAGCTGTTGCTTGAAAGAATTCACTGATATGACAGAAACAACAGAATCCGGCAAGCTGTTCCAAATGTTAATCACTCTCAATGAGAAGAAGCGGGCTCTCACATCAGTGTTACAATGGGGGACATAAAGCTTATAGGAGTGACCTCTAGTGTCCCTATTGCGATTTCTCGTCAGCAAATGATCAAGATTCGTACAAAGTCCTTTTACAATTTCAAACACCATAATAAGATCAGCTCTGATCAGTCTGCCTTTGATCGAGTAGAGACTCAGTTGCACGAGACGATCCCTGTAAGGTACGTCACAGAACCCAATGATTTTCTTAGTCCACCTTCTCTGAACAGCTTCTAGTAGTCTTACATCACCCAAATATCCAGTAAACCACACCACAGAAGCGTAGTCGAGGATTGGCCTAATATGTGAAATAAAAACCTCTCTCATAAAATCTGGAGTTCTACAAATAGTTCCCTTAAGAATACTATAGTTTATGCCACTAGCTTTGCCTGCAATCTCTCTCACATGAAGATGGAACTTGAGAGAAGAATCAATACTGACCCCCAGGATCTTTGTGGTTGTCAACATCTAAAATAGGTTGCTCACCAATGAAGTACTGCAAGAGAACAGGTGCATCATGAAAACTTCTACAAAAGTTCATTCTGACACATTTGCCAATTGAAAAAGACAAACCCTAAGATCTTCTTGTATTGAAGAGTAGGTTAATATCTCTCTGCAGATGAAGATGTAAAATTAAAAAGTCAATTTCGATATTACCGAGGCTAAAAATAACTTGGTCATCAGCAAAGAGACAAAATTTACAGTTTAAACCAGAGACAACATGATTGATGTAAATAAGAAATAGCAAGTGACCAATCACTGAACCCTGTGGGACACAGCTACCAACCGCAACTTGATAACTCTCACAGCCATGCACAACCACTTTCATTTCCCTCCCAGTCAAGTAAACACTCAGCCAGCCCAGCAAACAGCCTTCAACACCAATGCTAGCTTACATCCAAAGTAACAGTCTATGGTTGACAACACCAAATGCCTTTTTAAAGTAAAAAAATTTAACGTCCACTGAAAAACCTTGATCATAGTGATCAGTAACAAAGTCATAGGTGTATAATAATTGCTCAGACACTGACCTGCCTGATCTAAAACCATACTGGTAAGGTGAAAGTAATTGACTATGTTCCAAAAAGCCAGACAATTGGGAGACTATAATTCTCTCAAAAGATTTTGAGCACACAGATGTCAAGCTTACAGGTCTGTAATTAAGAGGATCAGAATGAACTCCCACTTTTAAATAGTGGCATTATATTAGCATCTTTCCAGTCTGAGGGGACACGCATTGATGAAAGAGATTTTCCGAACAGTAGCAACTGAGGGTAACTAACAGAAGGGGCACATCTTTTTAAAAAGACTGAAGGAATACCATCAGGGCCAGAACAGGTTTTAATTGAGCCAAAATATTCTCTATTTGAAAAATGTCAAAACTACGTATAGACATTGAATATAAATTTATTATCACACTGCTGTAAAGGATAAGGATTAAGCAAGAACTCTCTAGAAAATACAGTGGAAAAAGACCCAACAAAATGGTTTGCCATATCTGCAGCCTCAACACACCATCCGTCCTCACTATGTAACGGCCCTACAGTCGGACGCTGAACCTGCTTATGACAGAGGTAAGCATGAAAACGCTTCACATCATGGTGACCAGCCGAGACAAGAGATCTTTCATAATTAATGACAGACTGATGGACAATCTCTTTGAATTCCAGAGATAAATGGCTAAAAACATATGGTACCACAACCTTAAGGCAATAGGAGATGATCTGCCAAACACAGAACAAGCATCTTTAGATTAAGCCAAGCCTGCCGTTTATGACGTTTGATATCATTAGGTATGCTTGTGGTCCAAGGAGGCTTTAGTGAACAGGGATCTGGTTTCTTGGGAATAATGTGGTGGAATGTATTGAACAATAAACACTTAAATCTCGAGTAAGACTGATCAATATCTAATCCCATAAATTCAATGCCCCACTCAATGTCCTTGAAATGTTTGTTTATTGAACTGTAGTTTCCTTTGAAAAAATCATATTCATCCTTTGAATTCACTGGGCTAGATTCAAGGGGACAAAACAGATGGTCAAATATTACAGGAAAATGGTCACAGCCAGAAAGGGGGTCAATCAAATTAACATTTGATATTCTATCATTTTCAGTGGTAAAGATCAAATCCAATATAGTGTTAGATCCAAGATAAGTAGCCTGCTTGACCCACTGAATAAGACCCAGAGAGCTAAAAAAAATCAAGAAATTGCTCACCAAGTAAAGAATTACCAACAGGAACGTCAGAGGACCAATCAATGGAGGGCAGGTTGAAATCCCCAGTCAGAATAAGTTGTTTCCTTCTTCTTCGTCTTCTTCAGTGTTTTAGGGGGCTGGTTAGGCCATAACAGACTCAAGGTAGGTCCACCAAAGAATTACTTGGAGGTCTGTAAACAACCAAAACAGTAACACCAAAATCAAGCAAACATACCCCAACTGTGTTGGGATGATCATTAAAGGTTCTACCAACCTTAATGTCATCCCGGTTAAGATTTGTTTTAGATCCGTGCCAGTATCTCATTACCTACCTTATGAAACATCAGTATCTCTTCATATATCTTTTCTACAAACCTTCAACAGTCATGGAAATGCTCTGAAAATCCAATTCAAGGACTTTTTTTTTACTCTTGAAAATAGGGGATAATGTTTGCAGCGCGCCTCCTCTCCTCCTCTGGGCGACAGCTGCACAGCACTGCAGCTTCATGGCTGCGAGAACACCTCCTCGCTGAAATAATCACATATATACATGTGGGGGTCCAGAAATCGTAAAGTTCGGTTGGAGTAGTTTAAATATGCTCCCCAGCCCTAAACCCTCTGTGAGCTATTTTACGGCTGCGGCGGCTGCAGCGTCGCCCATGACCGCCGCCAGAGAAGAAAACAGCGTGCTTTAAACAAAACATTATCCTCTATTTTCAAGAGTAAAAAAAAAAGTCCTTGAATTGGATTTTCAAAGCGTTTCCATGACTGTTGAAGGTTTGTAGAAAAAACATATGAAGAGATACTGATGTTTCATAAAGTAGATTATGAGATACGGGCACGGACCTAAAACGAATCTTTACCGTCATCCCTAATATAAATTCCAACACAATGTTTTCTAAGGTTAGAAGAATCATTTCTAAAAAAAATTGTAACCAGCTACACTAACAACAGTCACTGATATCAGAATTAAGCCAAGTCTCACACACACCACATAAAGACACATTACAGCTAGACAGTAAATCTACTAGCACACTAACTTTATTCACCAAACAATTTAATTCAAAAGAACAAAAGGGTTAAGATTTGTTTTAGGTCCATGCCAGTATCTCATTACCTACCTTATGAAACATCAGTATCTCTTCATATATCTTTTCTACATACCTTCAACAGTCATGGAAACGCTTTGCAAATCCAATTCAAGGACTTATTTTTTACTCTTGAAAATAGGGGATAATGTTTACGAAAGTGCGTCGCCTCCTCTGGCAGCGGCCGCGGCGACACTGCAGCCGGTGTTGTAAGAAATACCTCCTCGCTGAAATAAGTCACATAGTAGGTCGTAAAGTTCGGTTGGAGTAGTTTAAATATGCTCCCCGACCCTAAGCCTTCTGCGAGCTATTTTACGGCTGCGGCGCCGCCGCCAGAGGTGACGCGTTTTCATAAACATTATCCCCTATTTTCAGGAGTAAAAAAAAAAGTCCTTGAATTGGATTTTCAAAGCGTTTCCATGACTGTTGAAGGTTTGTAGAAAAGATATATGAAGAGATAGTGATGTTTCATAGATTATGAGATACTGACACGGACCTAAAACGAATCTTTACCAACAAAAGTAATAAAGAATTCTTCTTTTTATGGGGCTAGTTAGGCTATGGGACCACAGCCAAGTAATAAAGAATTTATGTACAGGGACGTTAACATCGTATTTTGGAGGCGCAGAGTCAATCTCCACAATTACCGGAAAGGCTGTACTGGAAGGGAGCGGATGGAAGGAAAAAGATAAGGGCATGCTCGTCCCTGCGTGGCCGCCCCGCCGGCCACAATACGCGTGGCCGCACTGGTGTCTGGGGGCAGGTCAACGCAGGTAACTATAAAGGTTCATTATCAAGTGGTTAACCCGCACAATGTGGCGTAAAAAGGTGAAAATATACCAAGAGAGTGAGCGGCTAGGGGTGTTTTGTTTACATGTGGAGGCGGCGGCTGATGATGACGATGGCCGCACCTGCGTACTTTTAACGGTACATCGGGAGATACGACGATGGCCTCACCTTCTTCTTACCTGGATTTCTTATTACCTGGATGACTTTTCCCTATGAGCCATGCTAAAGTGAACCGTCAGGCAAAGAGCCGAAAGGGAAGCGATGCAGGGCTTTTTGTTTATAGGATTATCTCAACGTAATTTTTACAGCGTATATATGTCTCATTATGCTACTTATCTGTAAGGAATATTATTGCTCTATGGTCGAGTTTTTAATATTATTTTTTTACCCCCAATATTACTCGAAAGAAGCATTTTTAGGCATTATTAAAGTGAAAGACACCATTATTCAAAATTCTTTCTCCTTGATATATTGTGTACATTATAAGCATTAATCTACAATTGGATGCATTATGAAGTTGGTACATAGGTTAATCTTAGGAATAGCGTCTCCTAGCGGGTGCGCATTTAGGGCACGTACGACGGGGTTTTGACGAGCGGACAGGCGTACGTGTTCATGTCACAAGGGGTGTATTTTTTCACGCTGGCCTCACAATTTCTTCCAAGTCGATGGGCGATGAGACTGCGAGCTCCGGGGTGAAGAAAGGGAAGAGCCCGCGCACCCGCCAGCTAATTTGGCCCGTGAGAGGGAGGGCCGTGAAAAATGCTCAGATGTCAAGTGAACGTATTTGGCTTTAATTAATGTGCGTCATTTAAAAAAAAAAAAACTTTTCAAAAGATATAAACACACACTAATATTATTTTAATTCAAACTGCAATGAGCTACACAGTGTACTGTTACTTATATATTTAGGTTATTATAAAACGGTGGAGAAAACGTGACAATAGTGTTCAACAGTGTTGTCGGGTCACGACCTCACTGACTCCTCCTCTGGCCACTCCCTGTTCCCTCGGCCCAGCCCGGCATGCATTCCACTTCCCTCCACCACAGAGGAAGCATGGCAGCTCATCCAAACCATCACTCGTCTCACTTACGTAGTCAGGCAAAGGACATTGTTTTCAACGTCCACGAGTATTTCCAGAAAGAGAAGGACTACGGAGGACCTACAGAGAACGTTTCCAAATCTGTTAAAATTAGAGAGAGAGAGATGGGTGGGAGCTAGACCCTGTTGGAGGCGGAGCGACAGATATGTGGCAACGCTTTAAGAGCTTAATGACCTAGGCTTTCCCGTGAAGCTCCTCCTTCACGGGCCAAAATAGCTGGCGCGCACTATAGTTGCTATTCCTAAGATTTATTACCGCTACATATGTTTGTATTATAGTTATGATCTTTTATTCGACATTTTTTTTTTTTAACCTTGTCTGTGACCTGGAGGAAGATACTCTTAATTCCTCCAAGTCTGTGACCAACTCTTGAGACATATTCATATCCATGCATACAAATGTAGATTATACTATGTAGCCTACTATTAGAAAATGAAAGCAGATTGGCAATCTGAGTTATGAAATTCTTTCCACATCGATTTGAAGTCCGAAAAAAATAGTTTTGAGATACAGCTAAAGGCTTTTTATTCAAACATCTTATATTTCCTCCTCCCGCCATTTAATGATAACATTCTTACAAATTAAGTTTTATTGACTAAATTAACTCTATATAACACAAATAATAGGCATAATTATATATACAATTGTTAATTTCATAGTCACCAAGGTGGTGTCAAAATTCCATGAGCTCCAGCCTCATATATATTCATCACTAGTCTGTTCACTTAAGCTAGATTCCTGGCGCCTGGGCAGGTTGGAAAGCTTGCAGTTGATTGGCTGCTCCGCTCTCCCGCTAAAGCCCCACAAGCGACAATGACTCCCGGCGCCCTCCCGACATCAGACCACGCGCTGCCAGTTTTGGAATGTCGCGCTGCCAGACGTACGTAACGACCATCGTAAGTCCATCCCCTTGAGTGCCGACCATAGTCGATGTCGAAACGACGTTGTTACGACGTCGTTGAGATGGACATCCGACGGTCGTAGCTTATTCGCGACGGGTGACAGATATCGGGGAGGCCCCCGATTGTTTTGAAAATGTCCAAAATTGTCGGCGTGCGGCCCGACGGTAGGAGGCGTGGTCTGAGTCGGGAGAGCGCCGGGAGTCATTGTCGTGAATGTGTGACTCGGGCTTAACACTCATGTCGGACCACATCTTGCATGCTCGAGTGAGACATGTTTTTTTATTATTTGCCATAGCTCAACTCATATACGAGCTATATATATATATATATATATATATATATATATATATATATATATATATATATATATATATATATATATATATATATATATATATATATATATATATATATATATATATATACTTTAGTCGACACCATCAGACTCAGCCGTGACTGTAGAATCAAGATTTATTTTAAAAACTCGACAAAACAAATAAGAAAATGGTATTACGATGAGTTGAACTGTGAAGATGTTAAAAATGTTTATAACATGTTTTAATTATGCTCACTATTTTAAACAGTTGTTCATTGACTGCAGAAATATATTATTACATGACGTAGGGAAATCTCTCATGAACACGATAGTGTGATCAGAATGCAGATGAAGCTCCACATATTGAAAACACAGGGTTGTTTATAGCAACATGTCACTCGCCCCAACCATCATGGCGCGCGACACTCATTTTTTTTAACATCATCATACAGGGTGTCTCGAGCGCCGTGATGGTTGGGGCGAGTGAAATGTTACTATAAATAACTCTGTGTTTTCAATACGTAGAGCTTTAACTGCATTCTGATCACACTAACGTGTTCATAAGAAATTTTCCTACGTCATGTAATTATACATTTCTGCAGTCAATGAACAACTGTTGAAAACAGTGAGCATAAATAAAACATGTTATAAACATTTTTTTAACATCTTCACGGTTCAACCCATCGTAATACCATTTTCTTATTTGTTTTGTCGAGTTTTTAAAATACATCTTGATTCTACAGTCACTGCTGAGTCTGATGGTGTCAACCAAAACTGGCTAGCTCGTATATGAGTTGAGCTATGGCATATAATAAAGAAACATGTCTCACTCGAGCATGCAAGATGTGGTCCGACATGAGTGTTAGTGGGAGAGCGGAGCAGCCAATCAGCCTAGGCGCCAGGAATCTAGCTTAAGTGAACAGACTATAGTGGCCTGATCTTTTTCCGGCAGGCAAAATGACATTTTGATCACCCTCAATAGTGTTGTGCAGGTGGCAATGGAACAGGGCGAACAAAATGTCAATCAGGAATGGAGCTTGCAGTTGAAAGTAGCACATGAGATGGTGGTGGAGGAGTGGATGGTGGTACAGGTAGTGGTGGTTGTGTAGGTGGTGATGTAGAGGTAGATGGAGGAGGTGGTGGAGGAGTGGATGGTGGTACAGGCAGTGGTACGTGGTTGTGTAGGTGGTGATGTAGAGGTAGATGGAGGGGGAGGAGGTGGTACAGGCAGTGGTGGTTGTGTAGGTGGTGATGTAGAGGTAGATGGAGGGGGAGGAGGTGGTGGAGGAGTGGATGGTGGTGCAGGTAGTGGTGGTTGTGTAGATGGTGATGTAGAGGTAGATAGAGGAGGAGGAGGTGGCTTGCCCTTATATTGTAACCGCGCTTCATGGCCTCCCCGGAGAACTTCAAGACACCACGGACTTGATGGTGCACCTCTTCCAGCCGTTCCTCTAGCTGATGTAGAAAACTGGAGGCGTCCCATGGGAGGCCTTCCCCAGGAGGCCTTCCTGTCAGTAGGTCCACCGGCAATCACAGCTCACGTCCAAACATCAGCTTTGCCGGTGAATACCCCTTAGTCTCGTGGGCGGCAGAGGAGGTCATGTCAGGTCAGGTCAGGCGGCCATGAGGAGCGCAGGCAGCTTCTGATCCCATGAAGACTGGTCATTGTTGCACTGCTTGGCCAACGCCTGGCCCAACGTCCGATTAAACCTTTCCACAATTCCATCTGACTGTGGGTGCAGAGAGGTGGTCCGAGTCTTCTTAATACCCAGGAGCTTGCAGCACTCAGCAAGGACTGTGACTCAAAATTCCTTCCCTGGTCGGAATGGAGCTCGTTAGGCACACTGAAGCGACAGAAGAACTCCTCCACCAATACCTTAGCGATGGTAGTGGCTTCCTGGTCAGGGATGGCGTAGGCTTCCGGCCACTTGGTGAAGTAATCCATTGTGACGCAGATGTACCTATTTCCGTTAAATGCGTCAGAGGCAAGGGTCCTGCTATATCCACTGCCACCCGTTCCATGGGGGCTCCAACCTGGTATTGTTGCAATGGGGCACGGTGACGCTTCTTGGGGCCCTTCTTTGCACAGCACACCTCACACGCGTGACACCATTCTTCCATGTCCTTCCTCATGCCAACCCAGTAGAACCTTTGGCGCAGGCGACTCAGTGTCTTCTTTACCCCAAGGTGTCCGCTGGTGATGCTGTCGTGCATTTCTTTCAAGACGCCTTCCTGAGACTTCATAGGTAGCACCGTGGACCAGTAGTGGTCAAGACCATCATGAGAAACCCAGCGTCGCTGCAACACCCCGTCGTCTATCCGAAGAGTGTCCCACTGAGTCCAGTAATTCTTGGTGGTAGGGCTTTCTCTCGAGATTACTTCCCACCCAGGTCGCATTGACGACTGACTCAGCCACTCCATAATTGGTCTCAGATCTCGGTCCTCCCGCTGCAGTTTTCCCAAGTCTTCCCATGGCACCTCCGCTGTCTGTTCCACTGTAGTGCGGCGGCACATATTCTGGACGCTTTCCCTCTGGAGGCAATGTTGACACTCAGGTAGGCAGGGGCGCCGGCTCAAGCTGTCCGCGTTACCGTGTGTTAGTCCAGATCGGTGCACAATAGTATAGTGATGCTGCTCTAGTTTACCTATCCAGCGAGCAAGCTGGCCCTCAGGGTTTTTCAGTGACTTCAGCCACCGCAATGCAGCGTGATCCGTGCGGATGGTGAAAGTTGCACCGTACAGGTAAGCATGGAAAAAGTCAAGGCTCTTGACTACTGCCAGGAGTTCTTTCCGGGTCACGCAATAGTTTTTCTCGGCTGGAGTGAGCTTCTTGCTGAAGTAGGCCACAACCCGTTCCATGTCGGCACATGCCTGGGACAGCACTCCACCAATCCCCTCATCACTGGCATCACAATCCAGTATAAAAGGCTTAGAGGGGTCTGGGTAGGTGAGTACGGGCGAGCTGATGAGGGCCTCCTTGAGCTTCTCAAAGGCAACCTGAGTTTCCGCTGTCCACTCAAACTTGCACCCCTTCTTCGTCAGGAGGTGCAGTGGTGCAGCAATCATAGCGAAGCCTTTCACAAACCTGCGGTAGTATGAGCACAACCCGAGGAAGCTCCGCAGCTCCTTCACGTTGGTGGGTGTCGGCCAGTCCCTTACCGCAGCCACCTTCTCAGGATCAGTGCGTACTCCAGCCTCTCTCACGATGTGTCCCAAGTATTGGACCTCCCTTTGGAATAGGCAGCATTTCTTCGGGCTGAGCTTAAGGTGTGCAGCTCTAAACCGTGCGAAAACTTCTGATAGCCTTTCCATCTCCTGCTCGAAGGTCTGGCCAAAGACAATCACATCGTCGAGGTAGATGAGTGCCGTCTTCCATTGAAGTCCCTCCAGCACCCTCTCCATCAGCCGCTCGAACGTGGCCGGCGCGTTGCACAGGCCAAAGAGCGTGACCTTAAACTGCCACAGGCCTTGACCGTAGGAGAAGGCTGTTTTCTCTTTGTTCTGCTCCGACATTTTGACTTGGTGATACCCAGACTTCATATCTAGCGTTGAAACCACTTGGAGTCCACCAAAGTCGAGCTTGTCGTTGATCTATGGGAGTGGGTATAAATCCTTGATGGTGAGATCGTTGAGGGCTCGGTAGTCCATGCAGCACCTGAGAGAACCATCCTTTTTCCTGACGAGCACTACAGCAGACGCCCATGGGCTCGATTAACCCCTGTTGCCAGAGATCATCCATCTCCTTGCGACAAGCTGGTGCCATCCTTCGAGGAGCTTGCTTCACTGGGAGTTGGCTACCTGTGTTGATGTGGTGCTCTACCAGTCCTTACACCCCAAGTCCAGGTCTCCTGTGGAAAACACATCTGCATTCCTCACGAGAAGCTCCCTGAGCTGTTCACTTGGGGCTCCTCCAGACACTGGGAGTTCCTGGCAAACAGGTCATGCAGGTAGTTGGGCAGCTCCTCCTGAGGCTTCATCAGGGTTCTCTTGCAGACACAAGTTCTCGGTTCCTGGTCAATCTTTTGGCACAACCCCACCATGGTCCCTTGTTTTCTTTTCTTTGGGCTGAAGGAGACATTGGCCACGATGACAGGCACTTCCCTTGCAGCAGGGTCTACTAAAGTACTGCCTGCAATCACCTCGTTTTCTACTTGGCCTGCCGCCTGACCGTGCCCCGCGGGGCGCGGGCGGAGCTTTGCCCCCTCCCCCCTGCTCGCTCCTTCCGGAGTCTTCCAGAGGCCCATGCACCCCAGAGGAATTAAGCTTCCAGCACAACAATAATTTGATTCTTACTGAATATCAATTTACTTTTTTTCATATTGATTTCTTATTGCTTGGCACTAATTTGTTGGACCTGATTTATTGTAGCTGTCTATCATCTACTATTTCTTATTCCCACCACTTTCCTCTGCCTTAGATGTGTCCTTGTTACTGATCGACCAACTTGTATTTTTTCTTCACAGCAAAGCAAGCAGCTCAGCATGCAACAAAACTAAAATAAAGTCCACAGTACCACTTCCCCGCAAAGAACAGTTTCCCATGTGGGGGATGTGGTTCATCTGTGGGGGAGCTCCACACACTCAGCCCTTTTCAACAGTCCAAGGCTCTTCGTCTCATCAACTCCTTTCCTCTTACCTCTTCCTCTTCTTCCTCTTGAACTCTACCACAGTGTTCCATCTCTTTCTATCTTCTATCAATATTTCCATGCTGACTGCTCTTTTGAACTTGCTAAGTGCATTCCTCCACCCCTTCTGTGGCCCCACTGCACACAACTTACTACTCTAGCTACTGCAAATTAATGTATCATCACTACTTTCTCTAGTAAACTCTGGAACAGCCCTCCTTTGTCTGTATTTCCACTATTTGAATGCTTTCAAAAGGGGAGTATCCAGACACATCTCCAACCGAATTTGACTCTCCATTTTGGAATCTCCTTCAATCTTTTTTGTGGAAGGCATACACATTTTTTTCTCATTTTGTTTCTCCCAAGAGCTCCTCTTTTGCTGCAAAATAAATAAGTGGGAGGAAGGGCGAGTGTTGCAGCAAGGGAGAGCATGAACAGGAGGATTTGGAGGCTTCTGCCATGGCCACCCCCTCCAGGGCATCACAGCAACACATGAGGAGATAGAAATTGTTTTTATTCCAGTACAAAGATATAACACTTTCTCTGCACAATAGTTTAGTCAGACTTTACATGGGACACAAGGAAGGTATGATCTCATAGCACTCAAGATATTACAAAATAGATTAGTTTAGGTTTGTGTAGAGGCTCATCCTAACCAGTGCTATAAATAGATCAGTGTAAGCCTAGAAGGATGAATACTTCCCTGCACAGAACATGCTCACAGAGGCGCTAAAGCTACTTGTTTGGACTACTGAGAGCGGCTGCCTCAAGAGGAAACCGACACATGGATTTACATCAAAGCAACACTTTTAACGAGTGCATGACTTCAGGTTTAACATGGAAGCAACTTTTCTAGGGTTTCCTACTACTGCTACTACTACTATAACTACTACTACTACTACTACTACTACTATACTACTACTACTACTACTACTACTACAACAGGAACCCACTGTCATTCCACAGGGTTGTGTTCCCTAGAAAATAGTCAAATAACGAACCTATTTTCCCAGTGTTATTTATAAATAAGGAAGGATTAGGTTCCTGACTGCCTTGACTCAAGAAAAATCCAATAAAAAGGAAAATTACTAATATTTTTAATGCCTCTAGGAGGTACCTGGCAGCTGCTTTGTGGGACTCCCTTCACCTGGACCACGCTCAAGTGAAAGTCATTTGCTGAGCCAATTGCCTGACACCGCCGCCACCTTGCCGTGACTTGTAGCACAATATAGTGACACAAGTCTCACAGGCCAGGGAGGTGGAGTGCAGCACCAGCCTGAGTGTCAACCTTAGGCCTGCCCACCCTCCTGGCATTTGTTGTGTTGAAGCTTCAAGCAGGATCTGCCCCAGGCTGGCTGGATTGCAGTTTTAGTAGTTTGGCCACTTCCATTGAATGGGCAAGGCCGGGGTAGCCTCCAGCCTACACAAAACTGCCTCGCACAGGACCATCAGTGACTAACAGGACCTTGGCTCTAGCCACTGGCAAGCGTAATTGTAAGTCAAAGATGGCAGGCAAGAAAATACAGCAGCAACCCTAGATATCTGAGTGTGGACAGTGGCATTTAATTTTTGCCACTGTCAAAGACATCCTGTTTTGTCCTGCCTCACTTATGGCAGCTTCAATAACAGGGTTGCCTGCAAGCTCACTAGCCAAGATAAGCTGCAGTCACTGCAGGAATGTTGTGGGGGCTGTCATTTTGGTAGTGCATCAACTGATCCAGCTGTGCAAAGTTCACACTTATATCACCAAAGTTATCTCAATAGAAAGCATAAACTAATCTTGTCAGTAGGGAGAGGAACTTTCCAGCTCCTCATCCCGCCATGCCCCCGTTACAGTGTCATTGCAAAGAAGGTAAGCCTTCACTCAAGATGGTTACGGCGATCTTTTGTCATTGTCTGACGATGGTGACCAGGGAGCCTGAACAAGTGGATGAAGGTACAGAGGACAGGAGAGGAGGCATATGGCCAGTCAGATCAGCCAGCTGGCAGCAGAGCAAAAGTATGGTATGCAATTTGAAAAGTGAAATGTCAAAATGGCAGGGACTGCATGTCAAATTAACAAAAAGTGGTATCTTTACATAAATGTTGAAAAAATGAAATGTCAAACAAGTGGATTTCCTACCCTCCTACTAGCTACTACTACCTACTACTATTTTCCTAGGTGGTTAGGGTAATTCCTGAATCCAGCATACCACACACCTGGAGGGGCAGCCTTCAACATGCATACAATCCTATGCACGGCGTTTTCCTTCAAAGTCTGTTCAGAAGTGTAGCACAAGAAACGAAGGAAGAAAACGGCCTCACCGCTGCCCCCTCCAGCGAAACACACACTAAGGCATTACACAGTGCTTGACTTGGAGAGTTCTTGTTATGTCTATATTCACATGTATGAATGTTATGCAATCCCCACAATGAGTTACTTCAAGTACAGAGCACAGGGTTTGAATTATGCTAATTTAAGAAAACTCTCTCTCTCTCTCTCTCTCTCTCTCTCTCTCTCTCTCTCTCTCTCTCTCTCTCTCTCTCTCTCTCTCTCTCTCTCTCTCTCTCTCTCTCTCTCTCTTGTATGTAAAATTATTTTGAAAGAGAGAGAGAGAGAGAGAGAGAGTGTGTGTGTGTGTGTGTGTTATCATCATCGTCATCATCATCATCACCAGCATTCAGGCCATGGAGGCTGGGTAGGTCTCTGTGCAGGGGTGGCAGAGCATGAATATTTGGTTCCCAGGAGCTCCTCTGTGGGCCAAGTGACTGGACTCCTGTAGGCACCATCCATCACTGTGCAGCCTTGTGTGTCGTGCTGCAGGAGCTGACAACCTTGCCTCACCTCTTCTCCCATGACCAAACCTGCAAGTGGAAGTGTTGGTAGTGACTGACTCTCTTCAAGGCCAGACTGAAAGAATTGGGGATTTCATCTTGTAAATGTTCAGCACTGTAGGAACATAAAATATAAACAGTCTGGAAGAGCCCACCAGGCCAATACTGGGCTGCTCCTGTACACCCAGCAACACCGAATGAACCTCCCAACCCTCAAATGTATCTAAGCTTTCTGAAGGGGTCAATCACAGTGTCCCCTGTTTCCCTCTCTTATCAGCAAGCTTGTACTCATCTACTCTATCAAATCCATTTCACAAGTAATCAAATACCACTTCCCTCAGTCTTGTTCTCATACACTATCTTCACTAAATCATCCTTATTCATCTATATTCAAACAGTCTCAGAGAACTTCGCTTCACCCACTCAGTCACTCCCCTTGCTATCACACTCACACCCAAACACTCACACATCCTCGTTGCTTCTCCATGCCAACAGTGACAGAGCACACCATCACCATCGCCATCATCATCATCAAGTTTAACGAAAGGTACTCCCATAATCTCTTATAATATCAGACAGTCAATGATACACTTCCAACTATTTCTTTCCCTTGGCTCAGCCTTTCCAATGCCAAATGCTGCCAAATCCTCTTCATCACACTGCCTTCATGTCTTCTTTAGCTCGCCTAGTGGGTGGTAACCTGGCACCTCCACCCCAACAGCTTTCTCAGTGTCTCACCATCCCCCCTCCTCTTCACATGCCCAAACCACCCCAGACTCCATACTCTCAGCACTGTACTCAGCTCCTTCAATCCACACCTTGCCACCTCCTCACAGGACACCCCATCCCTCCACATGACCCCAGCCATGTACCTCAATACTCCCATCACAGCCAACAAACACATCCTCAAACTTCTTTGTTAAGCCCCATGTCGAACAGGCACATTGCAATAGTGACCTGAAACATGCTTCAAATATTTTCCTCTGTCCTTAAGTGGAATGCTCCTATTTATAAGCAGTCCTGCTATTTCTCTTCCCTTCCTCCACTTCCCTGACTCAGCACACGACCCTCTTACACAGTGACTCACCTAGAGGAGTCTCCCGTTGATGATTTCATAGACCATTCTCCTCCTGAAGTATGGCATGTGCTCCTGGTCAAAGATGATGCGAGCACGCCTTGACAGGTACTCCGCAAACTTGCATGCAAACATTCCACAGTCCGACCCGTTCATCTGCTGCGGGATTTTCTGAAAAGTTAGAAAATGGCTGTCAGTGAACACTGAACAGGCACTGGCTGAAAATAAAATGACAACTGTGTAGAGACACTCCACATCTCTGAAAACACCATTGCACCTTCATGCCATAGTAAACCACTAAGACATCATGTCCACACACTACAGCATGAAGGTACAAATGGTAAAAATCTACTTTCCCAAATTATCACACTCCCCTAAGTGCAACCCAAGCAAGAGTAATCTATCACAGCACTCACTTCAAATAAAATTCACCTGCACTGCTAATGGGCGGGGGTTGTCCATGGGCCCCTCAAGAGAGCCTACCAGTGCTATAGGAAAAACACACACACACACACACACACACACACACACACACAAAAAAAAAAAAAAAAAGTAACCTGATGCTGATGCTGGTAACCTATAAGCACAAAGGCAGTGACAAACAATCCCAGCGCTGCTTGCCTGTAAACATAATCATATTTTTATAGCACCACTACCAGCTAGACACAGTGCATGTAACACACTGGTAGAACTTAAAATGTTACTTAGTAGGGTGAATAACACACTGGTAAAGCTAGAGAGGTTAGGGAATATGTGACTTTGGTAAGGTGAATTACGCACTAGTAAAGCTTAAGAGGTTAGGGAATATGTTCAAAATGTTCACTTGTTTCTCCACTAATTTTGATGCATCCACATGTGTCAAAATTAGTGGAGAAACAAGTGAACATTTTGAGATAAAAGTGGGCTTGAGGCAGGGGTGTGTCATGTCACCATGGTTGTTCAATATTTATATGGATGGTGTCATGAGAGAAATGAAGGGCAAAGTTGGGGAAGTTGGAGTAAAAATGTTCGCTGAGGGAAGGAAGTGGGTGCTGGATTAAATCTTATTTGCTGATGACACAGTGCTCATTGCAGAAAATGAAAGTGACCTACAAAATTTGGTCAGTGTTTTTGATAGTGTAGGTAATAGGAGAAAGCTGAAAGTAAATGTCAACAAAAGTAAAGTGATGGTTTGTGAGCAGAGTAGAAGTGAGGTTGTGGATTTTGTATGCCCATATAGAGTGGAAATTGAATGTGAAAAAGAATGCAAAATAATTTTGAATGGTGAAGAAATGGAGGAGGTCAATGAGTTTAAGTACCTTGGATCAGTTATGTCTAAGCATGGTGGTACGGAGGGAGAGATAAGAGAAAGGGCATTGCAAGGAAGAAGGGTGGTAGGGTCTTTGGGACGAATCATGAATGGCAGAAGTGTGAGCATGGAGGTAAAGAGGGATTTGAGAAATACAATAATAGTACCAACCCTCACATATGCAAGTGAAACGTGGGCCTGGAATGAAAGTCAGAGGTCTAGAGTGCAGGCAGTGGAAATGAGTTATTTGAGGAGTGCTTGTGGTATGAGTAGAATGGATGGAATGAGTAATGAAAGTGTGTATGAGCATTTTGGAATGTGTCACAGGGGTGAAGGGAAGAAGTGTGGAGTGGTGGAAGAAGTGAAGCGATAGACTTTAAAGTGGTTTGGCCACATGGAGCGAATGGAGGAGAGTAAGATGACCAGAAGGGTGTATGTGAGTGAGATAGAGGGAGGGAATGCTAGAGGACGACCTCCAGTGAAATGGAGGGATAGGGTGCAAGAGTACGTTGGGGAGAGGGGGGAAAGATCCTTGAGAAACTTTGAACAGGCAAGGAGGGAGTGTCTGGATAGAGAAAGTTGGAAACTCTTCTGCCATGGTCATCCCCTGGTGGGAGCTCCTTGGAGCAGGCGTCGATGAGATGATGATGATGATGATGATGACGGAATATGCGAGACTCCAGTAAAGTGAATATCACCGTGAGACAAAGCGAGTGTGCTTGTTACTGCAACCACACGTAGCAGTGGAATGCAGCGGCCATACCTTCTTGTTCTCCAGTTTCCAGTCACTCGTGCTGTACGGGGAACCCTTCTTGTCCTGGTGCTCTGCCTCAAGATACTCCATCAACAACTGAAAACAAGAAAAATAGTTTGAAGAAAGGAATAGTACTGATTATTCATGGAGGCACAACACTGTGTGTGCTCATGCGAGTCAGGCTCAGGTGTACGTAGACACTGCAGGATGTGGCAAGACAGACATGACGGGCTCAAGAATAAATTTAGTAGTACTAACGGATTCAGGGGCTGTGCTCCCCTGTTTTTCGCAAATAAAACTTTAACAAAGCGTTGGACAAGGATGTTATTTTGGCAGTGGATGTTTGAGACCCCGACCTAATGGGCAAAAATATGATTTGGTGTCACATGTGGATAATGAAGCACTTATAAGAGTAAATTTAGGGTAAACTTGGCGGAAAGTTAAAGGCACTGTGAGCGAGGCTAGCCCCGCCCCGCTCATCTTCTCGTGACGTTGATGTGACGTTTAGCTCTGACGTATGAGTAATCATCCATCCATCCAGCAATTATGTCTTACTGCTTCACACACACACACACACACACACACACACACACACACACACACACACACCGTAGCAATATTTAATCTACTGTAAATATGGATGTTCCTTATATGGACTATCAGTTGGGGAGAAACAGTTTTACTCGAAGGAAATTACTTATCCTTTACATGGAAAATGTGACTATTGGTAGTACATGCTGCATGTATGTAAGCGAGCAGTAGTTTCTGGCTTCATCCCTCGTTGGTTCGTCAACCTCCCCCATACCCAACCTTTCCTTCCTCACACAAGCATTCCCACCCAACCACCCAACAACACCTTTGTCGTTTATGGCATGTTATCACCTAAAGGGTGATACACTATTTGATACTGTACATACGACCGTTATCATTACGAATCTTATTACTAACGTATGTGACAAAGGTGTTGTTGGGTGGTTGGGTGAAAAGCTGGTAATAAAGTTTATTAATAATAATAATAATAATAATAATAATAATAATAATAATAATAATAATAATAATAACAACAACAATAACAACAATACCACTGGGGTCTTGTAATTCCTGTAGGGAGGGTCTTGTATTGAAAGATGTTGAGTGATGCAGAGCAGGGTCATCAGTGTAGAAGTGGATAAAACAGTTAGTTTTGGGAAGATCATTAATGAACAACAGAAATAGAGTGGGAGATAGAACAGAGCCCTGCAGAACACCACTGCTGACAGGTTAAAAGGATGAGCCGTGACCATCTACCACAGCAGAGATAGGTTGGACACAAAGAAAACTGGAGATAAAAGTACAGAATGATACCTACTTCACAACGAGCCAAATTCTGACCCATATTTCTAGTTTTTAGTCAATTTACTTAGGATGCTCAAAGCCCCAGATAACCAAGGTGTCATCAAATATGGTAATGGTACAGTTATCAGCTGATACTAAACATCAGAAACACCGGCACACAGAGATACAGCCTTCCTTCGTCTGTATTTCCTCCTGCCTATGACTTGACCTCCTTCATGGGACGAGTATCAAGACACTTTCCATCTGATATTGACCCCTCTTTTTGGCCACCCTTCTCTACTTTGTTTTATAGGAGCAGTGACTAGTGGGCTTTTTTGTTTAATATATTTTTGTCCTCGAGTTGCTTCCTTTACTTTTTTTTTTTTTACGTCTATGCCTATAGCGCCGGTAGGCTTGCTTGAGGGGCCTGGATGGTGTTTGGACCCAGCCCGTCATGGCGCAGGCAAGTGTTTATAGTGGCACCATCATCTCTTGGCTCATGCTGCCCCCCAGAACTCCTTCTTGATTCACTTGGACGGTTTCCTCTAGAGTCCGGGTTGATGGGTGGTCTTCAGGACAGCATGTGGGTAGTTTTAAGCCACTCGGCGGTGACTGAAAAATCCGAGGTGGTAGCGTGGGGATTCGAACTTGCGTCGTCCATCACGCGGCGAACGTGGGCACAGCACGCTACCACTCAGCCACCGCCTACCCTGAAGAAACTGTGAAGAAACAAAGACAAACAGAGGGATATTCAGAACGTGTCTTTACAGAACAATGTAGGTAGTGTAACAGCTCAGAGGCAATGCATTCACCACATTTATTCTTCTTTTTCTCCTCCTTTTGAGCTGTATCGCTTTGTACCGCTTCATAGGTCCTCCTCTTCTTGATTCTCTCCTCTTCTTGTTCTTCTTCCTTTTCTTTTGAGCTGCATCTCTTTATATCACTTCACAGGTCCTTCTCCTCTTGATCCTCTCTTCTTGTTCTTCTTCCTTTTCTTTTGAGCTGCATCTCTTTATACCACTTCATAGGTCCTCCTCCTCTTGATCCTCTCTTCTTGTTCTTCTTCCTTTTCTTTTGAGCTGCATCTCTTTATATCACTTCACAGGTCCTTCTCCTCTTGATCCTCTCTTCTTCTTGTTCTTCTTCCTTTTCTTTTGAGCTGCATCTCTTTATATCACTTCACAGGTCCTTCTCCTCTTGATCCTCTCTTCTTCTTGTTCTTCTTCCTTTTCTTTTCCCTCTTCTTTTGAGCTGCACCGCTTTGTATCACTTCACAGGTCCTTCTCCTCTTGATCCTCTCTTCTTCTTGTTCTTCTTCCTTTTCTTTTCCCTCTTCTTTTGAGCTGCATCTCTTTATATCACATCACAGGTCCTCCTCCTCTTGATCCTCTCTTCTTCTTCTTCCTTTTCTTTTCCCTCTCCTTTTGAGCTGCATCTCTTTATATCACTTCACAGGTCCTCCTCCTCTTGATCCTCTCTTCTTCTTCTTCTTCCTTTTCTTTTCCCTCTCCTTTTGAGCTGCATCTCTTTATATCACTTCACAGGTCCTCCTCCTCTTGATCCTCTCTTCTTCTTCTTCTTCCTTTTCTTTTCCCTCTCCTTTTGAGCTGCATCTCTTTATATCACTTCACAGGTCCTCCTCCTCTTGATCCTCTCTTCTTCTTCCTTTTCTTTTCCCTCTCCTTTTGAGCTGCATCTCTTTATATCACTTCACAGGTCCTCCTCCTCTTGATCCTCTCTTCTTCTTGTTCTTCTTCTTCCTTTTCTTTTCCCTCTCCTTTTGATCTGCATCTCTTTATATCACTTCACAGGTCCTCCTCCTCTTGATCCTCTCTTCTTCTTGTTCTTCTTCTTCCTTTTCTTTTCCCTCTCCTTTTGATCTGCATCTCTTTATATCACTTCACAGGTCCTCCTCCTCTTGATCCTCTCTTCTCCTTCTTCTTGTTCCTTTTCTTTTCCCTCTTCTTTTGAGCTGCATCTCTTTATATCACTTCACAGGTCCTCCTCCTCTTGATCCTCTCTTCTTCTTCTTCTTCCTTTTCTTTTCCCTCTCCTTTTGAGCTGCATCTCTTTATATCACTTCACAGGTCCTTCTCCTCTTGATCCTCTCTTCTCCTTCTTCTTCTTCCTTTTCTTTTCCCTCTCCTTTTGAGCTGCATCTCTTTATATCACTTCACAGGTCCTTCTCCTCTTGATCCTCTCTTCTTATTCTTCTTCCTTTTCTTTTCCCTCTCCTTTTGAGCTGCATCTCTTTATATCACTTCACAGGTCCTTCTCCTCTTGATCCTCTCTTCTTCTTCTTCCTTTTCTTTTCCCTCTCCTTTTGAGCTGCATCTCTTTATATCACTTCACAGGTCCTTCTCCTCTTGATCCTCTCTTCTTATTCTTCTTCCTTTTCTTTTCCCTCTCCTTTTGAGCTGCATCTCTTTATATCACTTCACAGGTCCTTCTCCTCTTGATCCTCTCTTCTTCTTCTTCCTCCTTTTCTTTTCCCTCTTCTTTTGACCTGCATCTCTTTATATCACTTCACAGGTCCTCCTCCTCTTGATCCTCTCTTCTTCTTGTTCTTCTTCCTTTTAGTCGATCGGCCATTTCTGAAAAGACGACTTTTTTGGGTTCGAAATAACTACAGTTCGGGACCTATACCATGTTAATCTACAATATTTTGGGAGTTTACCTAGGGGTTCTAGGTTATGGGCACTTAGGCAACCAGTCAAAAACGTGATTGAAGTTACCTATACATTACCAAAAGATGTTTAGTGCAATTTCGATGTTCAATAACTGTCTTAGAATTTATTTACCACTTCAAATTTGGTATCAATGGAAAGAACTTGACCTGTAGAACAACTTCAATTCCCTAGTTTTTGTAATTTGGTCATTGGTGACATAACCAGGGTCAAAAAGGTCATGGGGGCCAAATCCAAGATATGCACTCTTCTCTATTTTAATCCTACCTGAGTTTTATGAAATTTCCCTTAGGGTTCAACTTTTGGGAAACAAAAGTGTATATGTATAAACAGTTTTGAAATTAGAATGAATCACCTATTGACAGTACATTATCGTAAAAACATTCAATAAAATATCGAAAAAGTGAATTTCCTAAAAAATCAGCTTTTAATCGGAGTCTTCAGCCAAGTAACAAATATCATTTCATGTAACTTAGAATAATCTGTTAGTGAATCTGAGTGATTTAAGGATTTTGAAGAATCTTGCAACAGCCAGGTTATATGGCTCCAGAAAAAAAGGAGAAAAGGAGAGTAAGCGATGAATAATGTGAATATAGTTTAATATTGTGCCCCATTACAGTCATATTAATTTCGATCCATTAGCTCAAAACCAATATTGAACTTTGTAGTCTACATGCCCTTATTTTCAAGAAGAAAAATATATACATAAAGTGAAAAATCTCGTACAGTTTTATTAATAATATTGATTAAGTATTTCGTTGTCATAATACAGGGTAAACATATTTCTCAATAGTCTCTACTCCGAATGAAGCAGGTAATGTGCCTTCTTTAACTAATAGTAATACTAACTGTAAGTGATGGAAGTGAGATTATCTGATATGCACACAAATATAGTCACAAAGATTATAGGTCAATATACATGTATTCATGTTACATACATAGATACAATAAATAATAATAACAGAATTGCATACTCAAAATTCAATTTTGAGTGCAAATATATTCTAACAATGTACTTTTCCACAATGAAATTATTATAATCATAAAGTTTTTCCACAATGAAATTAAGTAATAGTTACATAAGGGCAAGTGCAATTACATTCTACTATCTTTTAAACAATAAACTTAATCTAATCGAAAATACAGGTCTCTACTCATCGTGATCGCCAAGGAGAGATTTTGGGTTGTGACAATATTCAGCTCATCCCCCTCACAAGTGCAAAGCTCTATACAAGATAATCCTGAGACAAAGCATGGGCATTCGTTCTTGCACCGAGCTTTCTTCCCCTTGCATACACAAGCAAGACCATCGATCATCTCAGCTGCTGTGATTCCTTCGAACATTATGGGTTCAATTTCATCTTCTGTTATTTTCCAACCATACTCGAATGGGGATCCACTGATGAGTTCAGGATTTCTTGCATTGACCCATTGACGGACCTGCCACATCACTCTCAGAACATGCTGGTAAAATACTGGTTCGCACGGTGGCAACCTACACATAGCCATATCCTTTGTACTGGCCAGTTTAGTTCGAAGTCGATTTAAATCTCCATGGAGAGGTTCGTATTTTCCTGTGCCCTTATGTAACTATTACTTAATTTCATTGTGGAAAAAACTTTATGATTATAATAATTTCATTGTGGAAAAAGTACATTGTTAGGAAATAATATTTGCACTCAAAATTGAATTTTGAGTATGCAATACTGTTATTATTATTTATTGTAGCTATGTATGTACCATGAATACATGAATATTGACCTATAATCTTTGTGACTATATTTGTGTGCATATCAGATAATCTCACTTCCATCACTTACAGTTAGTATTACTATTAGTTAAAGAAGGCACATTACCTGCTTCATTCGGAGTAGAGACTATTGAGAAATATGTTTACCCTGTATTATGACAACGAAATACTTAATCAATATTATTAATAAAACTGTACGAGATTTTTCACTTTATGTATATATTTTTCTTCTTGAAAATAAGGGCATGTAGACTACAAAAAGTTCAATATTGGTTTTTGAGCTAATGGATCGGAAATTAATATGACTGTACGGGCACGACAATATTAAACTATATTCACATTATTCATCGTTTACTCTCCCTTTTCTCCTTTTTTTTTCTGGAGCCATATAACCCTGGCTGTTGCGGCGCATTCTTCAAAATCCTTAAATCACTCAGATTCACTAACAGATTATTCTAAGTTACATGAAAATGATATTTGTTACTTGGCTGAAGACTCCGCATTAAAAGCTGATTTTTTTAGGAAATTCACTTTTTTCGATATTTTTATTGAATGTTTTTTACGATAATGTACTGTCAATAGGTGATTCATTCTAATTTCAAAAACTGCCTATACATATACACTTTTGTTTCCCAAAAGTTGAACCCCAAGGGAAATTTCATAAAAACTCAGGTAGGATTAAAATAGAGAAGAGTGCATATCTTGGATTTGGCCCGTACCCATGACCTTTTGACCCCTGGTTATGTCACCAATGACCAAATTACAAAAACTAGGGAATTGAAGTTGTTCTACAGGTCAAGTTCTTTCCATTGATACCAAATTTGAAGTGGTAAATAAATTTCTAAGACAGCTATTGAACATCGGAAATTGCACGAAACATCTTTTGGTAACTTCAATCACGTTTTTGACCGGGTTGCCCAAGGGTGCCCATAACCTAGAACCCCTAGGTAAACTCCCAAAATATTGTAGATTAACATGGTATAGGTCCCGAACTGTAGTTATTTCGAACCCAAAAAAGTCGTCTTTTCAGAAATGGCCGATCGACTATTTTCTTTTCCCTCTTCTTTTGAGCTGCATCTCTTTATATCACTTCACAGGTCCTTCTCCTCTTGATCCTCTCTTCTTCTTGTTCTTCTTCCTTTTCTTTTCCCTCTCCTTTTGACCTGCATTGCTTTATATCACTTCACAGGTCCTTCTCCTCTTGATCCTCTCTTCTTCTTCTTCTTCTTCCTTTTCTTTTCCCTCTTCTTTTGACCTGCATCTCTTTATATCACATCACAGGTCCTCCTCCTCTTGATCCTCTCTTCTTCTTCTTCTTCTTCTTCTTCCTTTTCTTTTCCCTCTCCTTTTGAGCTGCATCTCTTTATATCACTTCACAGGTCCTCCTCCTCTTGATCCTCTCTTCTTCTTCCTTTTCTTTTCCCTCTTCTTTTGACCTGCATCTCTTTATATCACATCACAGGTCCTCCTCCTCTTGATCCTCTCTTCTTCTTCTTCTTCTTCTTCTTCCTTTTCTTTTCCCTCTCCTTTTGAGCTGCATCTCTTTATATCACTTCACAGGTCCTCCTCCTCTTGATCCTCTCTTCTTCTTCTTCTTCCTTTTCTTTTCCCTCTCCTTTTGAGCTGCATCGCTTTGTATCACTTCACAGGTCCTTCTCCTCTTGATCCTCTCTTCTTCTTCCTTTTCTTTTCCCTCTTCTTTTGAGCTGCATCGCTTTATATCACTTCACAGGTCCTTCTCCTCTTGATCCTCTCTTCTTCTTCTTCTTCTTCCTTTTCTTTTCCCTCTTCTTTTGAGCTGCACCGCTTTGTATCACTTCGTACATCCTGCTCCTCTTGATCCTCATTTCTGCTTTTTCTAATATATTCAAATTTTACCAATTCATTGTTCATGGCCACAACATTCCCTCCTACCTACCCAGATAGTGCCAAATCATACAACACACTTTGTGACTAGTGTGATCTACATAATAATCAATGACCTACTAAGGCTAGCAGGTCTAAAATGGTGCAAGTCGGAGACCAAAGTTAACAAAATTCTATGAGGAGTCGAGCTTCATCAACAAAAGTGAGACTGTCTGGCACACAGGGAACACTTAATGAACAGCTTCTTCTCTTTTTTCTTCTTTGTTTATGGTTCATCTCCTCCCAGTCTTGAGGTTGGACTTGCAATGACCCTCCTCCATCTTGCTCATTCGAACGCTAATCCTTCCCCTATTTCCAACACTTTGAAGTCTTGTTGCACTGCTCCTCTTCATGTTCTAAGGGCCGCTCTCACAGTCACTTCATTTGTTTTGATCATTACCAATGGGGGCGATCGACGCTATAGTTTTCCACGTGAAACTGGCCGAAGGGGTAGTGGCGGCTGCAGAGGAAGCGAGAGGTGTTGAGTTTGTGTGCCAAGGTGCGGGGCTAGGCTAACCCCGCAGCCGCCACTACCCCATCGGCCAGTTTTACGTGGAAATACTATAGTGGTGATGACAGCCATTGGTAACGATCAAAACAAACAAAACGACTGTGAAAGCAGCCCATAGTCTGAACAGCACAAGAAGAAACCATGACCTCATCCATCCATCAAATTCCTGAGCTTTAAGGCCAAAGCAAGATGAACAATGCCTGCAACACACTGCTGCATACAAAGGGATACAGAAGACGAAGCCAAATTGCATTATCAAATTTTGTTAAAGAGTTGTCTTGATGCTCCCCTCTTGAATGAGTCCAAGTCATTGAAAGGGGGAAATACAGGGTAATTAAGGCTGTTCCAGAGTTTGCTGGTGAAATGAATTAAGATACTGGATAACTCTTGCATTGAAAACGTGGACAGCAGAGAGTCAGCCTTAGTAGAAGGTTATGTGCTAAGAGGGCTCAGGAGGGGTGAGGGCATGTAGTTGGCAAGTTCAAAGGAGCAGTTAGCAAAAAAACAGCAATATTGCAAGTAAGGGAAGCATCAAGATGACAGACTATTGAAGGCTGAAAACAATCAGGACTCGATGAGTTTACGTGTTGAATGCCTGAGTGGTAGCGTGCAGGCGTGGTGAGCCTGAGGTCCTAGATTTGAGTCCCACTGATGCATTGACAATTTTTAACCATTGCCGAGTGGCAGTAAATTACCCGCATGCTGCCCAAATCTTCAATGAACACTAACTTCAGCGACTTCAGCCAAGAGGACCACTGGGGGGCAGCATGGGCCAGGCAAGAGTCATACATCACGGCAGCCACTATTAATATAATTCACCAGCGCCACTTAACAGGCTGGAGTTGTTCAAGAAACCCTTAAAAGAAGCCTGCCGGTGCTACTGACAGCACCCCCCCAAAAAAAAGTTCAGAAGAGCTGCACAAGGGACAGGAAGTGAACCTCATGTGCTAGGAGACAGACAAAGGTTACAGATATTCTACTGATGATTAAGAATGAGAAATGGACTTGAACAGGTCATATCATGCATAAATCAATAGCAAATGGACAAACAAAGTATGAGGGCAGCAGCCTAGGACTTGAAAGTCAGGGCAGACAGGACTAGGTGGAATATTAAAACATTTGTTGAGGCAGGATGGAGTACAAGGGGAGGCGGTGGCTGAGAGGTTAGCGTGCTGGTCCCGTGTCCGCCGTGTCATGGATGATATGGGTTGGAATCCACCACAATCACCTGGGATTTTTCAGTCACACTATCCACATGCTGTCCTGAAGACCACCTATCAACTCAGACTCTAGAGGAACTGTCCAAGGGAAATCAAGGATGAGCTCCAGGGCACAGCATGAGCCAAGAAAAGATGGCACCACTATAAACACTTGCCATGACAGGCTTGGGCCAACCACCAGGCTCAACCAGGATAGCCTACCAGTGCTACAGGCCAGGACATAGAAAAAAAAGAAGACATCACATACAAAGCAATGGAGAACATTATGAAAGTCTTTTAGCTTGTAGTGAACTAGCAATGGCTGGTGATGATGATGATGATGATGATGATTTTCAAAGGTGGGCAGTCTTACCCGCAGACACAACTCGTTGCTGCCGAGCATGGAGTCGTAGTAGCTGATGCACCTCATCTTGAAGTCCACGTGGGCCATGCACCAGTGCATCCCGAGGTGGATGGGAACCAGAAGCATGTCATAGCTGAAGATGTCCACCTGAGGAGAGCAAGCTGAGGCTGAGTGCCTTTTGATGGCATACAAGTAGAGGAAAGAATGGGTGTGAAAGCTGTGCCCTCCATGACAGTGTAACAATGGAAGGGGACACACTTGTTTTTGAGGAGAAGTTTTGAAAAAAGTTTGGCGAGTTTTAGTAAGTTCACATTTACATGGACACTACTTTTCTAATGGGTTACTACCACTACTACCGCTACTATTACTACCTCTATTACTACCATGACTAATATTACTACAGGCTGAGAGTCCTATATCCGATATTCCAAAATCCAAAAGTTTTTTGAATGCTGACATGACATTTTTTTTTCCTCGCCACCTCATGGGTGGGGACACGGGCTATATGGGGGCTGTCAGGGTCAAGCGTGTACATCCCTCTGAGGAGGGATCACAGACCCTTGCCGGGGGGCCACGCATTAACTTCCACATCCACACCTCCAAACACAAATATTCTTCTTCCATTCCCAGAGGTTTTCAAACATGGATAAAATTCTTCTAGCATCTCTTCATTTCAGCCCAGCCTTTCCTTCCCCTATCCTTCACTGGGGCACACACTTCCACTCGTACCTCAAGCCTCCTATCTCATGTCGTCCACACTGTTCTTGACCAATACTGTCCATGCCGATCTGCTCCTCCCCATACTTAGGGAGCCCAATATTGCATACCCTTCCTTCCTTCCTACCTCTTTTCACTTTCCAAGCCTGCCCATCCCACTCCTCCTCACCCTCCGGGGCACACACTGTTTCCACCAGCCCCTCCATGACCCAGCACAGCACAGCCTTCTGAGTGTAGTTCACCACCAATTAGAATGTCCACCTTTCTTCTCTTGAATGGCGATGATTTCCTTCTGTTTTATTTTTCATTCCTTCCATCCACATTCACACGTGCATCCTTAATGTTACATGTGTGAATCCTCCCACCCCCCTCCCAGGTAAAAGCAGAGGCCCCCTCCACACACAGCCATCACCTGTCCACCCCTCCGTGGGGCAACTGCCAGATAGCATGGTTGGCACTGTCCACATTCACAAAGGGACATGGGCATTGGATCATTCAGTCTTTACAGTTTGGGCTCGTGAATGTTTGGTAAATGCTGACAGTGAGAGAGGAGAGGGAGGCCCCTCAGACAGCCAAGCCCCACAGGGGATTGGCAGCACATGTGTGTGTGTGGGGGGGGGGGGGGGAGGGGGGGGCTATGAAGATGGTGTGCTGTCTGACTGTCAAATAAATGCTCTGAGACCTGGATTTCCTCGGCAGTCCTTTAATACAGATGTTTTCAAGGGTGTGGCATGGGGAAAACCTACCCTAGTAAAAACCACACTGGTGGAGGACCAACTGCACTAATATACATAAAAATCAATTCATGAATGCAAACTTGTGTAAAGTGCACAAACTGTCTAACAGCCCATGTACATGAAGACTTCTCCATGAATACTTAATACTTGTTTTGATATAAAAGGTATCCACTGAATGATTCTACTGCATAAAAACTGCTGTATGGGAGACTGCCACATGTCGTCACTGCTGCTCGTGGGTGAAAAGTTGCCTTAACAAAACCATGCAACTAATGGCTGCCCTTGGACTGTGGGCGCTGCACTCACCTTCTTGGTCCAGCGGCGCACAGACTGGTACCCGTCCTTGGACAGCTTAGGGTAAAAGAAGGTGCTGAAGGCGTACACGGCGGGGTAGTTGTCCTTCTGACCTCGCTCCATTATGAGATTCATGTAAAAGTTGATGACCTGAAACACCAGGGATCTGATTGGAAGGGTTTGGGCACAAAAAAAAAAAAAAAGTAATGAGGCTTGTTTTAAAACAAAAGCTGATCAGAAAATGTTGATAATAATAGAAAAGTGGATGGTTGGCACCATGGCAATGTTCACGCCAATAAAGGGAGTTGACAGAACTGATGGAGAGGACCTGTGTGTGGGGTGGGGGAGCAGCTGGAGGGAATCAAAGAAAGGTGAAAAAGAGGTTGTGTTCGCTGAAGAGGTTATTAAAGACAAAAACTTACACAAGTTTGAAGCAAAGATTTACCGAATGAGACAGAGATGTGACCCCATGAGCGTCTCTCTTCCCAAATATAACAGCTAGATGAAAAAACGCACACACACACGCATGCATGCACACACACACACACACACACACACACACACACATAGCATAGCTTCACCTATCACCTGATTGATTCTTTGACCAAATAGTTGTAAATATTGCAGTTGGCAATACTCCCTTGCCAGAATCTGAAGAAAAGATGTCCGCAGTTCCCTCACTACGGCTGATCATCCCGCACGCACCGACGTAAGTGTTAACATTCAACACTTCCTAAACGTGCATGTACGTTCGCAAGAGAGGTATACATAACTGACTCCTATAGATCTGGACCTCCTCTTTCCAATGGTGTTTTTGTTTTTTAGCTGTGATGAATAATTTTTGAGCTACAGAGGTTAAAAGAGACCCCCCATTGGGCTCCCCGAGCGCGCCTGAGGGGATAGTCTCGTTGTGAGCGCTTAGCAATGAAAGGGTTAACCTCTGTATCTCAAAAATTATTCATCACAGATAAAAACCAAAAACACCATTGGAAAGAGGAGGTCCAGATCTATAGGAGTCAGTTATGTATGCCTCTCTTGCGAACGTACATGCACGTTCAGGGAGTGTTGAATGTTAAGGGGGTACGCGACACCTGGGTGTTTTGGTCAATATAGCATTTAGCAAAACTGGGTTAAAAACGTTCTTGTACCATCTAGAAATAATCCCCGAGCAATGTTTTCCTCGTAGCGCAAATTTTAAATGTCTGGTGCGGGTTTAAATGGACTGAGTTAAAGGTTAAATTTTGTCTCTTTTTTTTCAATCATAGAAAATCTAAAATCAATCAGATTTACATTAAAAGTGCAGGGAATGTTGATTGTACAAGTAGCTAGGGACCTATGATTAGATATTGTTGATAGGTTAAAGATAGGAGTATTAAGAGGAAAAGTGAACATAATAAAAGAAATACCATTATGCCTTTCTATATGGGAAACTTTCAGAATATTTTCCATAGGGCTCTAGGCATACCTAAAGACTATTCACAGCCAAAAAATGAAAGTGATTGGCTATGTATTAATGGTGCTGTGTAATTTTAAGTGTCGCTACACGTATATGCACATGTATACGTATGAGTATACATATAAGTATGCATACATTGTTCTGGCTCGTACAAAATGTAGGCAACATAGATGCCTACTTAGTTTCATCGCAATACCCGATAGTTTAGTTAGATGACCTCAGGTGTCCCGTACCCCCTTAACACTTACGTCGGTGCGTGTGGGATGATCAGCTGTATTGAGAGAACTGCGGACATCTCTCCTTCAGATTCTGGCAAGGGAGTACTGCCAACTGCAATATTTACAACTATGTGGTCAAAGAATCAGTCAGGTGATAGGTGAAGCTATGCAAAAATGCCACTACATTGGGTAAGAACATCCACCAGCTACTCGTCCGTAGATTTGCCGCACAGGGCTGATATGATTTTCCACCAAATTTAGTGAAGAACCCACTCAATTGGCAATCCTGTGCTGTGAGAATTAGTGTTGGAACACTTTCATACGCGGGAGATTTGAGTGTGGGTGGAGCTCGCAGCGAGTGTTTAGCACCACCAGCGAATACGCCTAACACTCGCTGCGAGCATTTAGCAATGAAAGGGTTAACAACTATTTGAGAGACAAAGAACCTGATATTGTGGGGCTGATGGAGACTAAATTGTGTGATCCAATTGAGGTGGTGGGGATTGGAGAAGGTGCATACAATATATGGAGGAGAGACAGAAAGAGAAAACAGGGAGGAGGTTTGATGTTGATGGTAAGGAAAGGCATTAGGGTGGAGGAGGTGATTGAGGGTGAAGGCTTGGCAGAGGTACTGAAAGTGAAAATTGTGGGTGGTGAAGGAAGAAGGAGGCAGTATGTAGTAGGGAATGTGCCACCAAGAACCAATGCATGGAAGGTCCGAGAATATGAACAAATGATACAAGACACGGTGAGTTGCCTGGAGGGAATGTTGAGAGAGGGTGAGAGAATAATTTTAATGGGTGATTTTAATTGCATGGAGGTAGAATGGGAGGATTGGCAGACGCAGGGAACAGAAGAGTCATGGGGAGGAAGACTCCTGCAACTGGCAATGGAACATGTACGGACTCAGTGGATTAAGGAACATACCAGATTCAGGAAAGAAGGCGAGGCATCAAGACTAGACCTGGTATTTAGCAAGGAGCTTAAAATAATAGAAAATCTTAAAGGAGATTGTCCAATAGCAAAGAGTGACCAGGCAGTTGTGGAATTTGAAGTAAAAGATAAGAGAACGATTGACCGAAAAGAGGATCACAAAATTGGGAGAAGTAACTACTGTAAGGCAGACTTTGTTAGCATGAGAACTTTTTTTTAAATGCAAAGTGGAGTGAGCTGTTCAAAGCCAACAATACACAGGATAAGTGGGAGGAGGTTTTAAAGCTTTACAAGGAAGCTGAAAATAGATATGTCCCAAAGGTAACCAAAAAGGATGTTGGTAAAAAGGATTGGTTTAACAAAAGATACGAGGCAGCTAGAAAAAGAAAGGAGGAAGCTTGGAAGGGATGGAGGAGACGAAGAAGAATCAACTCGTGGAACAATTACAAACAAACAAGGAATGAATATACAAAGATTAGAAGAGAAGAAAAACAGAAATATGAAAAAGATATAATCGACAAGTGCAAAGACCAACCCAAACTATTCTATAGACATGTGAACGGCAAATTAAAGAATAGAGAAACAATTGATAAACTGAAAATGGATGGAACTACATATGAGGACCCAGCAGAGATGGCAGAAGTGATGAACAACAGATTCCATAGAGTTTTCACAAAAGAAGAGATGAATTTGTACAACCCCCGGGGCAGGAAAGAGGAAGGGTTATGCTGGAGATACAGTTAACGGTGCAGGAGGTCAAGGAAAGCTTAAACAAGCTGGATGTAAGAAAGGCGACAGGGCCGGATGGAGTATCAGGGTGGATCTTGAAAGAATGTAGTGAGCAACTTGCAGAGAAACTGCACTCCATAATGAATGCCTCCCTGAGTGAAGGAAGGGTACCACAGGATTGGAAGAGAGCGAATATAGTACCAATTTTTAAGGGAGGAAAGAGAGAGGACCCATTAAACTACAGACCGGTATCACTCACTAGTGTGGTTGCAAAGATATGCGAGAGGCTGCTTAAAAACAGGTGGTCGGATTTCTTAGAAAGTGAGAAAATTATCTCGGATTGCCAGTTTGGATTCAGGAGAGGGAGATCTTGTGTCACCAACTTGTGTTATTACTCAAGGGTGACAGATTTAATACAAGAGAGAAGGCTGGGGGGATGGAGTGTACCTGGATTTGAAAAAGGCATTCGACAAAGAACGACACAAGACTAATTTGGAAAATTAAAAATAGGGGTGGAGTGGGTGATGGACTGATTAAATGGCTGGAGGACTTCCTAACTAACAAGGAAATGAGGACAATAATCAAGGACAGGGTTTCCAACTGGTGCCCTGTGATGAGTGGAGTCCCACAAGGTTCAGTGCTGGCACCAAAAATGTTTGCTGTTTATATAAATGATATGGTGGACGGAGTGACCAGCTATGTGAGTTTGTTTGCAGATGATGCAAAGCTATTGAGACGAGTGAATGAGGTGAAAGACTGTGAGGCATTGCAGAGGGACCTGTATAAAATATGGAAGTGGAGTGGTACATGGCAGATGGAGTTCAACCTTGGGAAATGTAAAAACATAGTTTGGTAGGAGTGGAAGAAGATGTGAATATGATTATAAGATGGGAAGTGAGATAATACGCAGAGGAGTGGAAGAAAAAGATTTGGGAGTGACTGTCTCAGAAAACATGTCACCGGACAAACACATCAACAGGATAACGGGACAAACTATGAATTTGGTGAGGAACATAAGGACGGCATTTGTGTATTTGGACGAGGAGATGATGAAGAAAATAATAGTTACAATGATAAGGCCAAGGTTGGAGTATGCAGCAGTGGTCTGGTCTCCTCACGAAAAGAACATAAGAAAACTAGAAAGAGTGCAAAAAGTGCAAAGTGGCAACTAAGATGGTACCGGAACTTAGAGATCAGACTTATGAGGAGAGACTCAATAGCATGGGGCTCACAACCCTGGAGAGAAGAAGAGAAAGGGGAGACTTGATAGCGGTGTACAGGGTGGCGAGCGGAGTGGAGCATTTGGACAGAGAGGACCTGTGTGTGTGGAACAAGAGAGAAACAAGAGGACATGGAAAGAAGTTGAGGGCGACCACGTGTAGGTGAGATGCGAAAAAGTTTAGCTTCCCAAACAGAAGCATTGAGCTATGGAATAGACTGGAGGAGGAGGTGGTTTGTGCAAGAAACATTCATGATTTTAAGGAAAAGTTGGATAAGAGAGGATATGGAGACAGGACAGAGCGAGCGTAGCTCTTTTCCCGTATGTCACAACAGGTAAATACAACTAGGTAAATACACACACACACACACACTTGATCTTGCATCACCAACTTGTTGTGTTACTACTCAAGGGTGACAGATTTATACAGGAGAGAGAAGGCTGGGTGGATGGAGTGTACAGTACCCTCTCGAGTTTCGCGCTATCCGAGTTTCGCGGTTAGTCCTAAATTCTTACCATCCCGACTTTCGCGCATTATCACCCTGAGTTTCGCGCTGCTTTGACACATACGAGTCACGTCTACTTACCATCGGCGTCACGCACGCTACCTTTAAAGGTAGTAGGGGAAGGGGTGGCTGAGTCAACAGAGTGACGGCGCCGCGTTCGGGAGGACGCGAGTTCAACCCCCGCCCGGTTCCACCAAGCTGGGATTTTTCAGCCGCCGCCGAGTGGCTTAAAACTACCCACATGCTGTCCAGAAGACCACCTATCAACCCGGACACTAGACTCTATGATTAGAGATGAGCTCCGGGAGGGCAGCATGAGCCAATGCAAGATGGCACCACTATAAACACTTGCCTGCGCCAGAATGGGCTGGGCCGACCATCAGGACCCACCAGGAAGAAGCCTACCAGCGCAATAGGCCGCGACATTAAAAAAAATAAAAAAAAATAAAAAGTATCACACTGGACGTTTTCCTCCAAACATTGTGGCTATGGGGGGGGGGGGGGAGAGAGAGAGAGAGAGAGAGAGAGAGAGAGAGAGAGAGAGAGAGAGAGAGAGAGAGAGAGAGAGAGAGAGAGAGAACGGGAAGAGAGAATTAACAGGTCGTTTTGAAGCCGCATTTGAAGGCGGCTGCCTTACGATTGGCTGACAGTTCTGAAAACATGTTTGTGATTCGCTGGGAGTCCGATGACGTCATCGCTGACGCTCACCCTATCAACGGCTTCTGCCTTATGGCGGTGTCACACTGGCCGTTTTCCTCCAACCATTGGGGCCATGGGCAACACCTGTACGCCCAACCGGGAGCGAGTTCACAGTTATCCGTAAGCTGGTGTCACACAGGGCTTTTTTCTTCCCACCGCGTTGGCGCCACCTAGGGCAACCGGCAACTCCAACTTTTCCTGGTGTGCGTCACACATGGCAAAGGTCAGTTGCCCGTATCCACATCCACAACGTAAACAAAGCACTTGCCCTGTATCAACATGGCGTCGTCTGCTTAAGTAAGGGCTGTAGCGGCTTGTGCTGCCATTACCCAAGTTATGGACTTGTTGCTGCAGTTAAATGGAAGGAAGAAACAGTTGTGGGTGTGGTATGTCTGTGGTTCCACCATGCCAGTTCTCATTGTCACCACTGCGCGTGTGCGGCCAACCCACCCATCTTGACTCAACCACATAAACACATGGATCGAGTAACAACAGGCACACACACACACACACACACACACACACACACACACATGCACACACCATTCTCATTAGGAACCATGGCAGATGTTTCTGACAAACAGAAACGACTTCACCATTTCTTGAGTGTGTCAGAACGTATTTGGTGAGTGGCTCACATGAACCAAACCTAGCTCTTGGCAAGAAGAGAGCAGTCATCTTTAACACTGCTCTCTTCTTGCCATTAGGTAAGTTTGGTTTGTATGAACCACCCACTCACCAAATAAGTTCTAACACACTCTAGGAAATGGGGAAGCCATTTTTGTTTGTGAGAAACATCTGCCATGGTTCATGATGAGTCTGGTGTGTGCGTGCGTGTGTGTGTGTGCCTTTGTTGTTACTCAATTCATGTGTTTATGTGGTCGGAGTCTAGATGGGTGGGTTGGCCGCTCATGCGCAATGGTGACAATGAGAACTAGCACGGAGGAACCACAGACACGCCACACCCACAACAGTTTTTTCCTGCCATTTAACTGCAGCAACAAGTCCATAACTTGGGCAGCACAAGCCGCGGCAGCCCTTACTTTAGCAGACGACGCCATGCCAATACAGGGCAGGTGCTTTGTTTACGTTGTGGATGTGGATACGGGCAACCGACCTTGGCCATGTGTGACGCACATCCGGAAAAGTTGGATTTGCCTGTTGCCCAAGCTCCCGCCAACGTGGTGGGAAATAAAAGGCCCATTGTGACACCATGTTATGGACAACCGACAACTCGCCCCCAGATGGGTGCATGGGCGTTGTCAGTGGCCACAATGGTTAGAGGAAAACGGACAGTGTGACATTGCCTTAAGGCAGCGAGGCCGCTGACCAGATGAGCGCCGATGATGACGCCATCGGACTCCCAGCGAATCGCAAGGGTGTTTTTAGAGCTCAGCCAATCGTAAGGCTTCATCTGTGGCTTTAAAACGACCCGTTCTCTCTTCCCGTTTTCTTCCTTTTTCCAAGGTACGTATTTTGAGATAACAAGGGAGTAAAGGAGGAAAAAAAAGTGAACTCCAGGGGGCAGCATGAGCCAATTATAATGGTGCCACTATAAACAGTTGCCTGCACCATGATGGGCTCGGGGCCGATCATCAGGCCCAGATGGATAGTCTACCAGCGCCATAGCCCACATGTAAAAAAAATAAATAAATAAAAAACTCCAGGGGTTGGAACAGATAATCACTTGTTCAGTGTTTTCAACGCCTCGAGTTTCACGATCCTCGAGTTTAGCGCTATACAGGAAATCCCCTATATACGAAAGGGTTAGGGACTGAAAAAACCTTTCGTTTATCGATTTTTCGTATATCGAAGCCATTTCCCCCATAGGATTGTTAATAAATAGGGGGGTTAGGGACCAGCGCCAGCAAAAAAAAAAAAAAAAAAAAAAAAAGTTAAATATAACTATGCTTAAAAGCAATTTACTACTCACAATACAATGAAACGCAAGGCTCATAAATAATTAAAAACAATTACCATTTCCTGTTCCTTTACTGTTATAGAAATGCATTACATATGTTAGGACAATCCCCTCTAACTCGTCAATACAAATCATCACTTAACATTGACAATGTTTACTTCCCAAGATCTGAAAGGCAAGATTCGACTCGTGCCGAAACACGTGCAAACAGTACACCACCACTCCAATCCCCCAACCCTCCATCACCCTCACGTTTCCTCACGCTGGCTGGGATGTGTTTCGGATTCGAGTCGAAGCAAGGGGTTCACAAACTGGCAACGCTAAGTGATGAGCGTTGAAGTGGAGGGGACTGGACATGGACACTTGCTGCCTAATCACTGCGAGTGTGCGTGAGGCTGTTGACGGCGCGCGGCGACCGATATAGACATCGGGTACGAAACAGTGGGCGCGGAAACTGTCGTACTTTTCGTATATGCGAAGCATGTCTTTCGTGAACCGAAAATTGTCCTATATTTTTCACTTTCGTATATCCGAATTTTCGTACATCGAGCTTTCGTATATCGGGGATTTCCTGTACCTTCAGAACGAAGCGAGTGCGAAATTTGAGAGGGTACTGTACCTGGATTTGAAAAAGGTATTTGATAAAGTATCGCACAGAAGACTACAGTACCCTCTCGAGTTTCGCACTCACATTGTTCTGAAGGTATAGCACTAAACTCGAGGATCGCGAAACTCGAGGTATTGAAAACACTGAAAAAGCGCTTATCTGTTCTGCCCCCCCCCCCCCCGTTTTTTTTTTTACATGTCAGCTATGGCGCCGGTAGACTATCCATCTGGACCTGATGGTCGGCCTCGAGCCTGCCATGGCAGGTAACTGTTTATAGTGGCACCATTTTAATTGGCTCATACTGCCTGCCCCGGAGCTCAATTTTTTCTTCCTTTACTCCCTTGTTATCTCAAAAATGTACCTTGGAAAAAGGAAGAAAACAGGAAGAGAGAACGGGTCGTTTTAAAGCCACATGTGAAGCCCTATGATTGGCTGAGCTCTGAAAACACACTTGTGATTTGCTGGGAGTCCAATGACGTCATCGCTGGCGCTCACCCAGTCAGCGGCCTCGCTGCCTTAAGGCAGTATCACACTGGCTGTTTTCTTCTAACCGTTGTGGCTACTGGCAACGCCCATGCGCCCATCCAGGAGCGAGTTGTCGGTTCACCGTAACCTGGTGTCACACTGAGCCCTTTTCTTCCCACCGCGTTGGCGGCAGCTTAATTGGACAACTGGCAAATCCCAATTTTAGGGGTGTGCGTCACACTCGGCCAAGGTCAGTTGCCCGTATCCACATCCACAATGTAAACAAAATGGAGTTTGGTTGGAGTGGCAGAAGATGTGAATACGATTATAAGATGGGAAGAGATAATATGCAGAGGAGTGGAGGAAAAAGATTTGGGAGTGACTGTTACAGAGAACATGTCACTGGACAAACACATCAACAGGATAACGGGACAAACTATGAATTTGGTGAGGAACATAAGGACGGCATTTGTGTACTTGGATGAGGAGATGATGAGGAAAATAATAATTACAATGATAAGGTCAAGGTTGGAGTATGCAGCAGTGGTCTGGTCTCCTCACAAAATGAAGAACAGAAGGAAGCTGGAAAGAGTGCAGAGTGGCAACTAAGATGGTACCGGAACATTGAGATCGGACTTATGAGGAGAGACTCAATAGCATGGGGCTCACAACCCTGGAGAGAAGAAGAGAAAGAGGAGATCTGATAGCAGTGTACAGGGTGGCAAACAGAGTGGAGCATTTAAACAGAGAGGACCTGTGTGTGTGGAGTGAGAGAGAAACAAGAGGACATGGAAAGAAGTTGAGGGCGACCACGTGTAGGAGAGATGTGAAAAAGTTTAGCTTCCCAAACAGAAGCACTGAGCTATGGAATAGGCTGGAGGAGGAGGTGGTTTGTGCAAGAAACAATCATTATTTTAAGGAAAAGTTGGAGAAGACTGGATATGGAGACAGGACAGCGAGAGTGTAGCTCTTTTCCCATATGTCACAACTAAGTAAATACAACTAGGTAAATACACACACACACACACACACACACACACACACACACACACAGAGAAAAAGTATAGGAGTTGGTTTGGCAAGCCAGGGTAAAAAAATGACCAGAGAACAGAGGAGGAGAAAATAAAGTCCTACTGGAGAGTGTTGGATCAGAGGCTGAGGAAGCAGCATCTGCAGAGAGGAGGTGAGGGCAGAATAGACAACAGCTTAAAAGATTTGAAAGTAGCATATGTGAACACAGACGGGCTAACCAATTTCTTAGAGGGAAAAGAGCCTGGCATCATGTACCACTCATTTCTACTGTCTTTATGGGAGCAGTCATTAGCAAGTCTTTTTATATCTATTTACTATTGCCTTTGAGTTGCTTCCTTTACTGTAAAAACACTAAAAACTTGTGGAGACCAATTTAAGCAAGGACGTCAATATTGATGGCAAATAGAGACTGTGAAGAGACAGAGAGGGAAAACTGGGAGGAAGAGTGATGATGGCAGTGAAGAAAATTAGTTGTGTAGATTATGTGGTGTTGGGAGACGGCATGACAGGCAATAAACATGAAACTAACAATCCGGGGCATGGAGTTGGATATAAAGAAAAATTGACTCTGACACCAACTCCAACTTCAGGAAATTTTAAGGTAGTGACTCTGACTCCTACTCCTCCCCCTCCCCCTCCGCTCTGCTGCATCACAGTGGTAGGGAAATCAAACCCTGCCACACCACACCACACCACACCACACCCAGCCACACAACATCACACATATCCTAACAGAGTCGGAGTCAGAGATATTTTTACCAACTCTGACTTCAGCCAAAAGAAGGAGACTCCGGCACCAACTACACGCCAATGATAACGACCAGGTAGAGAAACAAGACATTAAGGTCCAGCATGTGGTCAGACTCTGGGTGAATGAAACACGTGAGCACAGAGAACAAAACAGTTACCTCATCGTTGAGCCAGTGGAGTCCGGCCAGTGTTGCAATGTCTCGCCGCGTGATCCTAAGGCGAAACTTTTCAATGAGCACCTCCGACGCCGGAGTCCTCTTCAAGGCATTGTCAACCTCACTCTGGAATGAAGGGATTAATGTTAGTCTCCAAATCATTGTTAGAAGTCAATGTTTTCTGCCCCTTGTCACCCACCACAGGCTCAAGTAAGGTGACAGAGATGAGCACTGAGGCCATGCACAGTTTAGTGAATGCCCCCAACTTTACATTGTGAAAGACTTTTCCTGATTAAGTTACACACATCAGGTATGCTTCCACTCAATCTTTATTTTGGTGGTTCAAAGGATAAAGCAGACTCATGGTCAAAAGGACTACAAAATAAAGATTTAAGTGGCTCAAAAATCAAGACTCAAAAAGTTGCTGATTGCTGGTTATGTCGCTGTGTGTATATAAGTATTATAATTTTGTCTCTTCACCTGGTTCTCTGTACAGTGTTACTGTACCCCATTCTGCTCCAGCAAAGGCTAAAAATCCATCACTCCACTTGGCTCTCTGTCTGTCATGAAATGCCTCTCTAACTTTGGATGCCATTCCATTGTACACATGACATGACCGACCCAAGTCCATTTGTTTTCTTTATCATCATTAGAATATCTTCACCCTATGTCTGTCCCCTGATCCCCAAGACTTGCTGCTGCCTCCCAGTGCCACAGCCAGCATCAAGTCTTAATCATAACACAAATGTGAGGTGAGAACAAGGAACAAGAGGCCGCACCTCCATCTCTGGGGTGAGCGGGATGAAGGCCTCCTCCTCCTCATCCGGCAGCTCAGAGTACTCGGAGGGGAAGGTGAGGTCCAGGTGCTGCAGCTGTCGCGTCACCTTCTCGTCCAGCGACGCTCTCCTGCTCCGCCGCTCCTCAAGATCCTGGATCACTTTTAAGGTGACGTCAACATCTTGGGCAGAGGCCTGTACTCTCTCCTCGTAATCCTTCCTCCTGGCGGGAAAAATAAACCAGTAAGTAGTTCTCACTCAAGGAAAATACAGAAGTTCCTTTCAATGTTAATCTAGGCTCTCCAATTCCAGTCATCACGTACACTTGTGGGTAAGTCACTTGATGGATAAAGTTAATCCCCAAAAAGTATACATAAACATTCAAATATATTAATGCAAAAGAAGGCTGAATATTTATCACAACAGTTTATTTTCAGTCAATCACAAACCAGCAATGTACGTGTTCCACATCTACACTTGTGGGTGTACAGATGGAATGAAACTGACTGTAGTAACAGGTTGTGTTGTGTCCTTTGTCTTGTGGAGGTGTGAGTCGAGGCACAGAGGTCATTTAAAAGGTTCAAGACTGCACTACACAATGATAACTCTGAAGAAAAACTGACGAGCAAAACATTAACAATATTTTTCTTCTCTTTTTGGGATGGGTGCTTGTGGCATTCTCATTCTAAGGGACTCTTATCTGAAGCATGATGGCACCACTATAAACTCTTGCCTGCACCACTAACGAGCTGGGGCCAAATATCAGGCCACAATCAAGAAAAAACTAAAGGTGCCATGAGCTGAATGTAAAAAATAAATAAATAAATAAAAAAAAATACATGATTTTTGTAATACTTACATGGACTTGACCCAGTCCAGATCATAGACTGCATGTTCTTTGAGCCTCTCTTCGAGGGAGTTCCTGTGGGCTGCCGGTGAGAGGACTTCCTTGACCACAATAACGCTATCGCTGTCTGACTCTGCCAGAAACGGAAAAAAAATAGTTGAAGAAATATTGACATTACATTACTTCACATTCCAACATTATATATGCAAGACTTTCCACTAAAGCTTATCCCTTCACTGTCCTACTTCCTGGTGCAAGAGCTGACCAGTCTCTTCCTCCTGCCATCCCTTTTACTGCCTTCCTTAGCCTGCATCTCCTCTTTCCTTTGACTAACAGAAAAATATGTGAAAAAATTTAAACATTGCGTCATATTCCAACGTTATATAAGCAAATTTTTCTACTCAAGCTCATCCCTGTGCTGTCCTCCTTCCTGATGCAAGAGCTAACCACTACCTTCATCCTGTCAACCCTTACACTCCACCCCCATGCTGTCCCACTTCCTGATGCAAGAGCTAACCACTACCTTCATCCTGTCAACCCTTTCACTCCACCCCCATGCTGTCCCACTTCCTGATGCAAGAGCTAACCACTACCTTCATCCTGTCAACCCTTTCACTCCACCCCCATGCTGTTCCACTTCCTGATGCAAGAGTTAACCACTACCTTCATCCTGTCAACCCTTACACTCCACCCCCATGCTGTTCCACTTCCTGATGCAAGAGTTACCAGTGCCTTCATCCTGTCAACCCTTTCACTCCACCCCCATGCTGTCCCACTTCCTGATGCAAGAGTTAACCACTACCTTCATCCTGTCAACCCTTTCACTCCACCCCCATGCTGTTCCACTTCCTGATGCAAGAGCTAACCACTACCTTCATCCTGTCAACCCTTTCACTCCACCCCCATGCTGTCCCACTTCCTGATGCAAGAGCTAACCACTACCTTCATCCTGTCAACCCTTTCACTCCACCCCCATGCTGTCCCACTTCCTGATGCAAGAGCTAACCACTACCTTCATCCTGTCAACCCTTTCACTCCACCCCCATGCTGTCCCACTTCCTGATGCAAGAGCTAACCACTACCTTCATCCTGTCAACCCTTTCACTCCACCCCCATGCTGTCCCATTTCCTGATGCAAGAGTTAACCACTACCTTCATCCCATCATCCCTTTCACTGGTAAATTCTGGAGCTGCCTTCCTTGATCTGCCCTTCCTCCTTCCCTCAACCTGAACTCTCTAAAACACAACATATCCAACTACTTCCCCAGCTGCCCTATCCACTGACTGCCTAAAACACTTCATATTCAACTACTTCCCCAACTACTAACTGCCTAAAACACTTCATGTCCAACTACTTCCCCAGCTGCCCTATCCACTGACTGCCTAAAACACTTCATATTCAACTACTTCCTCAGCTGCCCTATCCACTGACTGCCTAAAACACTTCATATTCAACTACTTCCCCAACTACTAACTGCCTAAAACACTTCATGTCCAACTACTTCCCCAGCTGCCCTATCCACTGACTGCCTAAAACACTTCATATTCAACTACTTCCTCAGCTGCCCTATCCACTGACTGCCTAAAACACTTCATATTCAACTACTTCCCCAACTACTAACTGCCTAAAACACTTCATGTCCAACTACTTCCTCAGCTGCTCTAACCACTGACTGCCTAACTCTCAAAAAACCTACTTGCTCCAGCATTGTTATATTTCTACTGTTGTTCTTCCCGGTAAACCCTTCACTCTTCCTCTACATGCCTGCCTGAACACAGTCATGCAGTCTCTCATTGTCAGTTTCTTTCTCTCGTTTTTCTATTTTTCATTCTCTTTCATCCAAATTTTGTTACTCCTGCAATGCGGTCAGATCCATTCCCCTTACAACCTTTGCATTTACTTCAATCCCCTTCACCCTGTTGTCCATAGCTACTGTGCATCAAGTTCTTCTCATTTCCTCTCACTCATGAATACCTGTGGCTCAACTGGCAACAAAAGGTGCTGAACAGAACAAGCCTCCACAAGGTGCTGCCCATTCTCATTCAGTCCATCAACACCCCAATCCCAAAGCACACCACTAATACCCAAGCTTCCAACCCTTGCATCACAGCCCCTGACATAAATACTTTTCTTTCATTCTCCAAACTTTTCAAACACTGCCTTGAATACTCCCCAAATTTCTTCCTCCCACTCTTGCCTTTCTCTTCCCAATCGTTCACTGGGACAGGTCTGTATAGTAGGGTGTGCTCCTCTACTCTCTCAAGTCTTTTGTTCCCAAACATCATTTGCTGTCCTGTCAAATAATCAACAAACATTACCTTCATTTTCTTAGACCTTTCAGATTCCCTCTGGATTTCTCAACCATTCTTCAAGTTTTCCCCAGAACATTGACTGATGTTTTCCTGTAAACATTTTGAACATGTCATATTAATAACCAACTTAAAACAAGCATCTACACTCACCATTGGCACTCGCAAAGGTGTCTTCACTGTCCTCCTTGGAGAGATCCACCAGTGGCACCCTGGCAGGGCCGACCGCCCCCTGTGCAGGGTGTCTTCCCAGGGCCTCTTCCTTCTCAGCCATGCCGCTGGTCTTGAATAATTCTGTAAACCTGAAACAACGGTTTGATAATCTTTCCCTGTTGATAACACTTATACTGTGCATACTCTTTGCATAAGCTATCTCATATAGTGGGTGAGTCCTGCAAAGGCTTAATGGTCAGTTGGGTAATAAATTTTAAATTTTTACCACCGCCACCACCAACAAGGCACTGGTAGTAGAAACAGTCTTGGCAGTTGCAAAGTAGTGGTAGTGGTAGTCTTAAGGAGCTGGCAGGGAGAGCAGCAGTAAAGTGGGTGGACAAGATTGAAGAACACACAAAGAGGAGAGGTGGGCCAGGCTGTGTGACTTGTGGGAAGGGAGTAAATGAACAGGCGGAACTGGAGAGTCTCTCTCTGTGGCCAATCCCTCCAAGGGAGTTCCCAGAAGAAGTATCTGTGACTATGTAGACAGACTGAGAGTAGTATGGTCCTTCCAAATCATAATTACAGTTGGCCACAACAATCTCTCTTTCCTAAATGTTAACTGGCCAAAGCAGCAGTCAGTCCCTGAGCTGCAGCCCTTTACTCTACCCCAAACGTCACAATGGAAGCCCCTTCATTATTCGTCAGTCGTCTGACGCAGGACCCAAACATTAAAGGCTTTCATCACACCTCAGTGTCTCTATGAACATATGAACTTTGGCCAGCTCCACAACTCCACATTTCTGGTCGTCACAGCCTCCAGGACACTGACGAGCCAAAGATGGCCATGCTGATACACATCACAACAGGGTATATATATATATATATAAAACTACAGTACCCTCTCGAGTTTCACACTTGCTTAATTCCGAAGGTATGGCGCTAAACTCGAGGATCGCAAAACTCGAGGTATTGAAGTCCATGTAAAAGCGCTTATTGGTTCAGACCCGCAGAAAATAATTACTTTTTCTGACTTTACTCCCTTGTTATCTCAAAATACGTACCTTGTTAAAAGGCAGCAAATGGGAAGGAAGAACAGATCGTTTTTAAGCCCCAGTTGAAGAAGGCTGCCTTACAACTGGTTGGCAGTTCTAAATACACGCTTGTGATCCACGTGGTGTCGTCTGCTAAAGTAAGGGCAGTCACTGGCGGTCACCTGTGGGACAATTGGACAAACCTATATTTTTCTGGTAGTTTTCTGTGTTATGAAATAATTTGCTAACTCTTTCTGTTAAAAATCATGAAATCACTAATATCATGATTGACTTTTCAATGCCTATTGAACGTAAGCCACTGCCGCCGCCGCAAAATAGCTCGCAGAGAGGTTCAACTTGTTTACTGTTTCCTTATTTCCCTCACCGCTCACAAAAATCACAAGCGGACAGACTAGAACAAAACCAAGCAAATTAATACTTTTAATGCTGTGTATTCCCACAGCATGCATGCGTGGTGGACAGCAGAATGACTAATTTCAGCGGGGAGATATTTCTCGCAACACCGGCCAGTGTAGTGGACCTTCTTCTTCTTCTTTTGACCTGTAATGCTTTGTATTGCCTCTTAGGTCCTCCTTCTCCACACTTTTATGCTTCACAACATGCACTTAAGGCAGCTTTCACAGTCATTTTGTTTGTTTTGATCGTTACCAATGGCGGCGGTCGCTGCTATAGTATTTCCACGTGAAACTGGCCAATCGGGTAGTGGCCGCTGCGGGGTTAGCCTAGCCCCAAACTTACCAAACACTCTTAGCATCTCTCGCTTAGTCTGCAGCCGCCACTACCCCATCGGGCAGTTTCACGTGAAATAGGTACTAAGCGGCGATCGCCGCCATTGTTAACGATCAAAGCAAAGTGACTGTGAAAGCAGCCCTTAGTTACTTAACAGTGCGCACTTATACACTTCACCCTGAACTCAGGTGGTTTTCTGTCCTTTTCTTTCCCTGATTTTGCTTCTCTATGCCCTTTTGCTATTTTCACTATTACTTTCCACCATCGCTGCCATGCATTACAGGTCAAAAGAAGAAGAAGAAGAAGAAAAGGAAAACAACACTGGGAGATTTACAATTTTCATAGATTTGATAAAAAGATTTTTGGACTGTGGTTCCCCAGTATGGGGTGTTCTCTTATCTTGTTAATCAAGTAGTAAGCAAAGCAGCTCTGCCAGTCCATTTTACGAGTCTATTGGTGGGCCATCTTCCACTGCTCCTCACTCCTCAGCCACTGCTGTCGTCTGTTTGTTTACATACAGCCGTTCGGTACCCACGTTCGTACTCACAATCATTTTCCATTCATAAGGACAACCAACAACTCATTCCCGGTTGGGCATAAGGGCAACCGCTGTTGTCCATAACCCCAATGGTTGGACACCACCTTTTAAGGCAGCATGCATGACGCCGACGGTAGGTAGACGTGACCCGTACATGTTAAAGCAACGCGAAACTCGTGGCGGTAATGCGCAAAAGTCGTGATGGCAAGAATTTAGGACTAAGCGCTAAACTCGAGGATCGTGAAACTCGGATAGCGCGAAACTCGAGAGGGTACTGTATAGATTTGTTATACACTGTGTAAGTTTTTGTCATTCATCACAAAAGTCTCTGTTGATTAATAATATTTTTTTCTCATATCATGGAATGAACGATGTAGCCAATGAGGTTTGGGTGCCAAACACTCACAGATAGGACATTTAGTATTAAAAAATAAGTAAGAAGACATTGAACAGTTAGTTAACCAGAGGTGTTATCATTTCCCTCTAAACATTTCCCATTCCTCTCTCATCCCTGCTCCTGCCACCACATGCTAGCTCTGGCTCCCATGCCCCACACTCCTGCTCTTGACAGACAAAGAGTGACACACATGGCTCAGCCTCCTCAAACCTCAGGTGAAACAAAACAAGTTTTCCTTCATAAATCAGACTGCTCTGAGCAAACAGGCTACACTGTTCCGGGGCAAACAGGGCACACTGTAATAGGGGAAACACTTTACACTGTTCTGGGGATAAATAGTTGAGGGAGGAGTCTGTAAGCTGTATTACAAGTCAAAACTGAGAAGCTTCAGGTCCCTACAGAGTTCAGGATGAATAGCTCTGTAGGGACCCGAAACTTCTCGGATTCGACTTGTAATACCGCCCCTAAATCAACAGCTAACCCCAGCCTCCTGTGCAGCAGAGGTGTGCCAATCTAAGTTGCCTCTGACAACATGGATCACACAACACTGCAGTCCTAAACTCCATGTATCAGAAACAACGGCTCTTCATGAAACTCCAAGCAACTCACCCTGCACTGCCTGCATATGACAACACCCTCACAGGGGATGCTTCCCCTGATGCATTTTCAAGGAGATCCTGCTTCTGCTTGGTCCAGAGAGGCGACATCCGGGAGCGGGTCACCATTCCCACCGGGCTCGAAAGGGAACTGTTGGGCAGAAAGATAAATACACTTTTAAGTCTTGAGTCAAAGGCCATTCTCCTTATCTCTCCCATTCCCCCCTTTACTGGCTGCCTTCTGTTCCTTGCAGTCTGCTCTGTGTTACTTCCCTTGCTGTCCTCTCTTGCTATTTTTATGTTTGCAGCTTTTCTGAACTTCCTGAATAGATACCTCCACCCCTCCCACAATCTCACTGCACACTACTTTATACTCAATTTCATCCTTATGCAATCCATCTTCCTAATGCAAGGGTCAAAAAGTATCTTCATTCTTTCATTTCTTTCACTGCTACACTCAGCAAAGCCTTTCTTCAACTGCCTTTCATTCTCATCACTGCCTTGAGCACTCCTCACCAAGGTCAGCAGGCGCCCAGTGCCTCTCTGCACCAGTGACTCAGGCACAATACAACACCATCCTGCATGGGACACTGGACACACAAAAGAGTAGCATCCCTGTGGCTTACTCTTAGTGGGACTCCATCGTGAGAGTTAGACAAGTGGTATGGATGCATAAATTTAGGCCATCAGTTATATTCGAAAGCAACAGAAGCGCCGAAGTCTTCCTCAAACTATATTTAGCATTAGTTAAGACCTCATCTTGATTATGCGGTTCAGTTCTGGTCACCTTAATATAGAATGGATATCAAAACGTTAGAATCGGTGCAGAGGAGGATGACTAAGATGATTCAGGGGTTAAGAAACTTGCCATACGAAGAAAGACTCAAACAATTATACTTGCATTCTCTAGAAAGGCGAAGGGTGCGTGGAAACATGATCGATGTTAATAAATGGATGAAGGGCTTTAATAAGGGAGATATTCATAAGGTTTTGTTGGTAAGAGAACCGGGTAGGACACACAGTAATGGGTTTAAACTGGATAAATTCAGATTCAACAGGGACATAGGCAAAAATTGGTTTACTAACAGAGTGGTGGATGAGTGAAATAGGCTGAGCAGCCATGTGGTGAGTGCCAATACAATTGTCACATTCAAAAATAGATTAGATAAATTCATGGACAGTGATATTAGGTGGGGTTAGATTCACGGGAGCTTAGGTTCAAAGGAGCTGCCTTGTACAGGCCTACCGGCCTCTTGCAGACTCCTACGTTCTTATGTTCTTATGTTCATCCGTGCCAGATATCAGTCACTACCAACTCCAACGGCAGCTTTTAAACTGTTTGTCATTCATTAAATTCCAAATACTTAATTATCAAAATCATTTTTTGTTGGTCTTTTTTGGCCATAGTAATAAGGGGAATTGATATAGTGGATGTAGCCATTAAACTGTAAAAGGGGTTCACAGAAAGCTTGTAGGGAACAACATCAGGCACTCTGGTAATTTTGGAATGGATCCAGGAGAGGCCTGGGCAGAGAGAGCTTGCAACATGAGTGCCTGAGTGACAGAGCCAGGGAGGCACTACAAACACAAATTGCAAGAACTTGCATCTGTAGTTTTGTAACGGTTAAAATTCTAAAACCTTATTCTTCATGACTTCACCAACTACATCTGAGGTATTTTAGTTTGTTTCCAGGACAAAGTGGTGAGGGAGAAGAAAGCATACTGAGCACATTCATGGCCGGAGTGACGCTTGACTAACCCTGTTACTCATGTCCTCATGACCTCATTATTATTATCTTTTCTAGTAAGGGAGGCAGCTCAAGGGCAAAAAACAAAAGCAACAAAAAGCCTGCAGAGTGCTGCTCCAGAAAAAGAGAAAAGAATGAGTGACTGGACGAGAAGTCAGTCTTGGAAGGAGAGGTGTCTTGATGGGCTCCTCTTGAAAGAGCTCAAGTTGTAGGCAGAAGAAAATACAGACAGAAGAAGGTTCTTCTAGAGTTTACCAGCAAAAGGGATGAAAAAATGAAGATGCTGGTGAACTTTTGCATAAGGTTTTGTATAGAACTATAGATTGTTTGTGAAGCTGCTCCACCTACCTTGAAACTTGGTGCGAGGGAGTCCTGGAGCCGGGGGCCAAGCAATGCTCAGTGTACTGCTGCAGCAGCTGCCGGTACCTCATCTTCTCCTCGTGGCGGAAACTCTGTCAGCAAGAGTGTCGACTCAGACATGAACAACAACACAACAGACTGAGACTATTGGTGTGTCTCTCTGTGTGAATTCCTATATCTCATCTCCTTTCATATCTCTCTGTGTGAATTCCTATATCCCTTTGTTGATTCCAGACTTGTCAAGGACTTCCCAGAGCCAGAAGAAGCCCATGTCCACCAAGGCATCGTAAATAACTCCGGCGACTTCACCCACTCCACTCATGCTCATAGTTCAATCCTAGAGACGAAGTAGCTCTTGTCTCCTAGCCCCTCCCTCTGACAAAAGAAAAAGGAAAGGAAGGCGAAGAAATGGTTCCGTAGGTAGGAAATCCACAGTCAAAGGAGCATAACCACACACCAACGTTCACTTCACAATTCCTGTCATCCACACAATCTTTTTTTTTTTTAACAGCAGAGGAGACAGTGCAAGGGCGTTAAAAAAAAAAAAATAATAATAATAAAAAAATAATGAAAAAAAAAAAGCCCGCTACTTACTGCAACTCCATTACTCCATTACCATTATTACAGGTCCTCTCTTCCCTCTTCCCTTCTCTATCCCTGCCCAGGCCATTCCTTCCTCTAAGCCTTCCTCTCCCCTACATTACTTCCACATTCCTCCACACCACATCCTTCACATTCACTTCCTCTTCTTCTTCCTCCTCTTTCACAAATGCCTCAGTCACTTCTCTTCCACTCTTCATTTCATCTGCTCATACTTCTCTTCCTCTTCCTCCTCCTCCTCTTATTCCTGTTCCTTCTTTCGCCTCATCTTTTTCTTGTGTTCCTTTTCCTTCCCCTCCTATTTTTATTCCATTCCTCCTTCTTCCCCTCCTTCTCTTATTCCTGTTCCTTCTTTGCCTCATATTTTTCTTGTGTTCCTTTTCCTTCCCCTCCTCCTATTTTTATTCCATTCCTCCTTCCCCTTCTCCTCCTCCTCTTCCTTTCCCTTCTCCTATTTCTCTTTCTTCTCCTTCTCTTCTTTTTCTTATAATGTGATGTTCCTCCTCCTCCTCCTCCTCTTCCCCCTAAAGCTGCTAACCCACCATCATGCCTGGAAACTACAAACCTTCTGAACCATCGAGTGTTTTATCCTTGAAGACAAGAAGCTTGACGATTTCTTTTTCCAGAGCCTGTCCAAGTAGCCCTTGAAGTCTGTGGGAGCCTTGCTGGACATGGGCTTCTTCTGGCTCTGGGAACTCCTTGACAAGTCTGGAATCAACAAAGGGATATAGGAATTCACACAGAGAGATATGAATGGAGATGAGATATAGGAATTCACACAGAGAGATATGAATGGAGATGAGATATAGGAATTCACACAGAGAGATATGAATGGAGATGAGATATAGGAATTCACACAGAGAGATATGAATGGAGATGAGATATAGGAATTCACACAGAGAAATATGAATGGAGATGAGATATAGGAATTCACACAGAGAAATATGAATGGAGATGAGATATAGGAATTCACACAGAAATATGGAGATGAGATATAGGAATTCACACAGAGAAATATGAATGGAGATGAGATATAGGAATTCACACAGAGAAATATGAATGGAGATGAGATATAGGAATTCACACAGAGAAATATGAATGGAGATGAGATATAGGAATTCACACAGAGAAATATGAATGGAGATGAGATATAGGAATTCACACAGAGAAATATGGAGATGAGATACAGGAATTCACACAGAGAAATATGAATGGAGATGAGATACAGGAATTCACACAGAGAAATATGAATGGAGATGAGATACAGGAATTCACACAGAGAAATATGGAGATGAGATATAGGAATTCACACAGAGAAATATGAATGGAGATGAGATATAGGAATTCACACAGAGAAATATGGAGATGAGATATAGGAATTCACACAGAGAAATATGAATGGAGATGAGATACAGGAATTCACACAGAGAAATATGAATGGAGATGAGATATAGGAATTCACACAGAGAAATATGAATGGAGATGAGATATAGGAATTCACACAGAGAGATATGAATGGAGATGAGATATAGGAATTCACACAGAGAGATATGAATGGAGATGAGATATAGGAATTCACACAGAGAAATATGAATGGAGATGAGATATAGGAATTCACACAGAGAGATATGAATGGAGATGAGATACAGGAATTCACACAGGGAAATATGAATGGAGATGAGATATAGGAATTCACACAGAGAAATATGAATGGAGATGAGATACAGGAATTCACACATAGAAATATGAATGGAGATGAGATACAGGAATTCACACAGAGAAATATGAATGGAGATGAGATATAGGAATTCACACAGAGATATATGAATGGAGCCACACACAGAGAGATATGAATGGAGATAAGAGAGATATGAATGAAGCCACACTCTCTATCTAACTACTCTACTGTAAACATTTGTGTACTATCAATGATAAAAATGCAATAGTAATAATGATAATAACAATACGATAAATTGGGAACTCTTTGGAGAGGTGTCTTGATATTCCCCTCTTGAGAGACAGGAGGAAATACAGACAAAGGAAAGCTAGTCCAGAGTTCACTAGCAAAAGGGATGACAAAATGAAGATGATGATCAACTCTTGCATAAGTGATTTGGATAGCACTGGAAGGAGCAGGAATAGAGAGAAAGGGTGTGGAGTCGGATATATAAATTTCAACTCTGGCTCCGACTCCAGGAAATTTTAACCCGGTAGCAGCGACGGGCCAAATTTGTGGCTTTACCGTGCAGCAGTGACGGGCCATATTTGTGCCATGATTTTAACCCCCCAAAGTAGATGATGCATAAACTGATCACAAATGCTTTGATATATATTATGAGATGGTTTGTGTGAGTGATGATTTTTACCCACTTTTCTCATTTAGAGGGACCATTAAGAAACATAACCCTCGCTGCTACCGGGTTAAGGGGGGCGACTACGGGGTATTTTTTGACGAATATATTTAAAATCGAACGAGTACATGTTTTTCGCTCAGCGTGGCCGGGAAACCCTAAATTACCATGTGGTGAGGTTTGTTTTCGTAAAATTAAAACCCCTCCCCCTTGGGGGGGCTTTAGCGTAATAGTAGGACATGCGCGTCATAAGATGCTCTTGTCAACATATGCGGTATCATTCGTATATACGTAAAAATTGCATTAGAATATTTTATTTCTTCGTAAATTTTGTCATCTGTCATCCTCTCTTCTTCGCGCGGAGAGGCAGGGGAGGAAGAGAGGTGCCACCGCGCCAGTGCCAAGCGAGAGACAGATGGGAAAAGTATGTCGTACTTTTCTCTCCTCTCCAGCCAAAATAACCTCCTGACAAATGATGTACAAGCGCAAGGCAACCAGAAAAAGTCACCAACATCAAGAGGGCTTATGGAGCGGCCAAACCTCAGAAAACAAGCAAGAGAGTAGCGTAGAAGCAAGGCACTCCCGCGGCACTCGCGCTATCTGGCCACAATGAGGAAGGTGGCGCCTTCTGACACCCTCACCTGCGAGTAATACTTTCTTAGAAAGGGGGACCAGATGCCTTATCATTCTGAGGTAAGTCAACAAGGTATATACAGTCATATGTGAGAATTTTATACCAATCAGATAAATACAAATGGCAAGACGGAGGAATGTAAAAAAAATCTTTAGGAGCCGATATCTCGAAAAAAATCTTTTTAACTTTCAAATAATTTCACAAAATCGGTAAAACGTCTGAATGACTTTTGTTAGGTATCATTTTAAACTTCAACTAAAGGGCGAGTTTTTGTTGGAAATGGATTTTCAAAAATGTCCAAAGAAAACGGGACACAGAGTGGAGAAAATAATAAGTGACAAAAAATTGTAATTTTTTTCCTTCAAAGACAAAACAAAAAATCAAAAATTCACTTCCAACAAAATGTAGATAGGTAAACAAAGTTTCTATGGTATTTTTTTCAAAGCAATTAACTGAAAAATAAAGCCTGTGAAACAAAAAAATAAAAAACACGCTTTGTTTGAGTCTCTCCTAAACTTCACCCGATTTTGATGAAATTTGCAGAATATAATTTCTTTACATCATCAAACAACATACTACAATTTCAAAGCTATTGGATGTACCATATGTGCAGGAGGAGACCCATAGGCGCGCCCCTTAAGGTTGCGACTCTGACTCCCCTGGTAGAAGGTCATGTGCAATAGAACTGCAATAGGGGTGGAGGCAAGCAGTTAGCAAGTTCAGAAGAGCAATCAGCATGAAAAGATCAGAAGACAGAAAGAGAGGCAACACTGTGGCAGAATTCAAGAGGTAGAAGACTGTCAGTAAGAGGAGAGTTTATGAGATGAAAAGTCTGACTCCACTCTGTCCAAGAGAGCTGTGTGTGTGGAGCCCCCCCACACATGAGCTACATACTCTACACGAGGGCAGAAAAGGCCCCTGTATATGAATAGCATCTGGGAGGGGGAAAAGAACTGGCAGAAACGATACAGAACCCCTAACCTTAAAGAAGCTGATTTAGCAAGAGAGGAGATATGAAATTCTCAGTTGAAATAAGGATAGACCAAGGATGCTTCGTGTAGAAGACAGGGATGGTTACATGTTAGCGAGGAATAGGGGATAGGTGTTTGGAAGATTGTGTCAACTTGCAGGGGTGTGGAGTCGGATTTTCAAAACTCCGACTCCGACTCCGACTCCGACTCCAGTAAATTTAAATGTTGCGACTCCGACTCCGACTCCGACTCCAGTAAATTTAAATGTTGCGACTCCGACTCCAGTAAATTTAAATGTTGCGACTCGACTCGACTCCGACTCCAGGAAATTTGAAGGTTGCGACTCCGACTCCTCCGACTCCGACTAGTTTTTTTTTTTTACAGTATGATATATATATATATATATATATATATATATATATATATATATATATATATATATATATATATATATATATATATATATATATATATATATATATATATCCTTGGATATCACTTAGCAATTATCCTCCATGATAGAATTAAATATACACATTAGCTCATGCAAAACACCATAAAATATGGCAAAAGGGATACCTGTACTATCTGTTGTCAGGGTGGTTGTTGCGGCATGTACCGCCCTCCTTCCTTAAGGTATATCCTCAAGAAAATACAAAATAAAAAGCATGAAAAATATTAAAATACCAATATTCCCAAGACTGTTTGATTGGACATATCTTCCAAAACGTCAATTTCTCCCAATTTGTAAGAATCTCCATGAAGTGAAATCTTTACTAAAAAAATTAGCACGTAAAGGAGTCGGAGTCGCTCATATTTTTACCGACTCCGACTCCGACTCTGACTCCAATTCCGACTCCGACTCCGACTCCGACTCTGACTCCAATTCCGACTCCGACTCCGACTCCGACTCCGGCCAAAAGTAGCCGACTCCTCGACTCCGACTCCGACTCCACACCCCTGGTGTCAAGTTGAGTTTTTGAAGCACTGAATGTCACCAAAATCCTCCTGCCCCATTCAGAAATGATAGCAAGGTCAGAGTCAACGTGTGCTGCAGAGTCTGGCCCAGAGATACATAATTGCTGTAGGGAGGGTCTTCTGTTTACCCATAAACTGCACCAGACATCTTAAGATGCTATGAGGGAGACTGAGCCAGACATCTTAAGATGACAGACATTCCAAGCTGCATATAAAAAATTCCCGCAATGCCAGAGTAAAATCTAGTGAACCTCATGTTGCAACATCATCCCTCCCTCATATCATAATCTATCAGATCAGTCAGCCAGTGGCAGTCATGGAGGGTTTTAATTTGTCATCATCTTCTGACTCTAGCCAGCACCCCAGCGCCTGTGGTTGTGGCCGTGGGGGAGACACTGGAGGTGGTAAAATGAAGGTGTAAGTGAAGAGAAAGATTGTGTAAGACTGTGTTCAAAGTAAGTGATTTGGATTCCAAACAACCATCAATTTCTCCTGGTGTGAGGAAGTGTGACAAGTGTAAACACAGTCCTGGCACTCAAGGTCACTGATGCACTGTTAAAAGTAAAGTTACCAGCAAACTTGGCAAGCCATTGACACCTTCAGAATTTTTACCACTGATTGTAGACTCTGAGGAATCACTGTCATCACTCTCCGATGGTCCACAGTGGCAGGAAGCCAAGGAAAACGACAGTGGGGATATAGGAGAAGAATCAGCTGATGAACTGAATGAGGGAGGGCTGCCAGCTGGTGTGAGAGAGGAGAAGGGGAAGGCAGAAGGAGAACAGGGGCGTCAGATAAGAGAGGCGATGATTACTCCATTCATGCATGTGTTATAACTGGAATGAATAATAAGTTGTAAGAAAATGTTCATGCATGACTGTGAAGTGTGTTATCCTCCCTCTGCCACCCTCCCGACTCACCCCACCCCCAAGGACACCTCGTCTCCACCTTCATCCAGCCAGCATTGCCAAATGAAGTAAATTATTATTTTTTTAAACTGTTAAGCACTTTACATGTTTCTCTTGGGTTTTATAAGATTAAAAATTACTTTCCAGCAAGTTATTTTTTTCCATTTATTGAATTGTGCAGTTGCAGGGTTAAAAATGTTGAGAAATGCAGAGTAGTCATCAGCAGAGGACTTGTGCCAGACTCGGTCAAAAGCTTTTGCGATGTCTAAGGCAACAGATAAGCTTCACCAAGATGGCAAAGAGAGGATGACCTGGAGTCAGTTAAGAAACAAGATCACCCTTGTGGAATCCTTACTAATGATCAAAGAAGACAGAAGTGGAAAGATGCTGAAAAATTTCCTGTCAAGGACTGTTTCAAAAGCTCTAAAAAGACAAGAAAATAAAGGTATAGGATGGCAGTTTGAAGGATTAGATTTGAAGATTAGAATGAGTTAACTCACTAGAATTCTCGCTCCCCAGCCTGACAGCCTCCTGGTCCTTGACTTGTTTGGTGCTCGGGACAAAACGGAAGTCTGCCAAGGTGCTGTGGGGTAGAGGCGGGCGGCAAGTTGCCAGCTCGCACAACTTTCTCGCCTGGTTTCTGCCCAAGACCTTAGAGGCATCCTAAAGAAGGAAGAGCAAAATTAGAACCAATAAACCAAAACTTACAGATCTTATCTTTACAATAAACGTAACCTAAGAAAATGAGCCAAGGGAGTATGGGTGTAAAAAAACAAACCCAACAAGCACCTCCAGCCAATCAGCAACTCACTGGAACAGTGTTGCCATACATGCCTGGCCAGATTAATTGGTATGAGGTATAGTAATAGCAGTAGTAGTAGTAGTAGTATCAATAGTTGTAGTGTTAGAAGTTGAGAGAGAGAGAGAGAGAGAGAGAGAGACACACACACACACACATACTAACCTCCTCTTCAGCCAGGAGGGCAGCGCGGACGCGTGTGGTGCCTGGACCTCGCTGATGCCTTCCGCCCTGCACCGACTCCTCCACGACGATGACCTCGGCTGCATCTGTCTCACTTTTCTTACTCCGGGAACTCATCTGGAAGGCAGCAGGTCTTAGAGTCATGGCCCAGAAATTAGGGAGCACACACACACACACACACACACACACACACACACACACACACACACACACACACACACACTACTACTGCTATCACTGAGCACTACTAGGACTTTTGCATGAGTTTGATATCTGAAGGATTTTTTTTTTTTTTTTTTTTACAACTAAGGAAACAGCTCAAGGGCAACAAAAAAAAAAGGTGTAAAAAAAACCAAAAGCTCACCACAAAGACAAAAGTAATGAGCGGCCAAAAGAGAGGTAAATTCTGGAGGAGAGGTGTCTTGATACACTCCTCTTGAAAGAATTTAAGTCAAAGGCAGGAGGAAATATAGACGAAGGAAGGCTTTTCCAGAGTTTACCAGTGTAAGGGATGAAAGAATGGAGATGCTGGTTAACTCTTGCATAAGGGGCTTGGACAGTATAGGGATGAGCATGAGTACCCACGGGACACCCTTGAAGCATGAAGTTAGCAAGTTCAGAAGAGGCAAGGCAGTGAAAATATCGATAGAAGATAGAAAGAGATGCAACGTAATGGGAATTTATGAAAAATTTACATAATTTTACCTTCATTTTGACTTCTCACAAAAAAAAAAAAAAAATACCTTCAGATATCAAACTCATGCAAAAGTCCTAGTAGAGAGAGAGAGAGAATGTATGTTTTGTATCCTTGTATTTTCTTTTATCCTAATGCTTCTTGCCCAAAAAGCCTTAGCTTATAAAGGGCTGTTTGTCTGATCAATAATTGACACGTCAGTTGAAGTGTCAATGTTGTTACTCCTTCTAGTCAACCACGTCATATGACGGAGAGAACAGTTTGACAGAGTAAGCACAAGGGTTAGAGGTAAGGAAGAGGTCCAGTATGTTGGGCCGGTCTCCAAGACAGTCAGGAATATGTGTAGGGTGCTGAACCAACTGATCTAAGTCATTGAGGAGAGCAAAGTTGTAGGCTTGTTCACCAGGCTGGTCAGTGAAAGAGGATGAAAGCCAAAGCTGGTGGTGAACATTGAAATCTCCCAAAATGGAGATTTCAACAAATGGAGAGTGGGTCAATTTGTGCTCCACTTTAGAGCTCAAATAGTCAAAGAATTTTACATAGTTAGTAGAGTTAGGTGAGAGATAAACAGCACAGATGTATTTAGTAATAGAATGACAATGAAGTCTTAGCCAGATGGTGGAAAATTCTGAAGAGTCAAGGTTGTGGGCACAAGAGCAAGTGATGTCGTTGCACACGTAGGCGCAACATCCAGCTTTGGATTAAAATTTAGGATAGAGATAATAGGAGGGAACAGAGTAGAGATTGCTGTCAGTAGCCTCAGAAACCTGTGTTTCGGTGAGGAAGAGAGGGTGAGGTTTAGAGGAGGAGAGATGGTGTTCCACAGAATGGAAATTAGAATGAAGACCGCGAATGTTGCAGAAATTGATAAGAAAGAGGTTCGAGGAGTGATCAAGACACCTCTCAGGTCGCCAGTCAAAAGGGGAGTCCTCCCTGGGGGAATTTGTGGTCCCCCCCCCCCCAGGCGGAGACTCCGAGGCAGAGTTTTTGTAAGCCATTTTGAATTTTGAATTTTGGGAAAAGGTGTGTGTGTTGCGTGAATGTAGTGTGGTGTGGATAGAGAGCATGCTGAACTACTCTCTGATGTTGGTGAGACAATAGGGAAATGGTTAGTGAGGACATGGGAAGGGTCTTTGGAGGGCTTCAGCACCCTCCTCACTTCCCATATATACCTCACCGGGAGTGGCTTGCGCCCATTCGGTAGGTGTCTTCCTACCTACTCCAGTTCTACACAGTTCTTCTCCTTGATTGGGACTATGTAAACAGATTGCTTAACAGCCTGTGGGGGAAGAACCCTTCCATACCTTGCTGGCGAATGTGGACTCGGCACCCTTCAAGGTGAACCACGGGAAGCGCTGCACCGCGGGATTACCTGGAACGAAGGGTGAGGCATCTTATTATTATTATCCCTGTTGGTCACCTTTTACAGCACAGAAGGCTGGCCAAGGATAAAACTAATTAATAAACAGAATCATCTGCAGCACAATACTCTGTACAAAGAAGTACCAATAAGTGAGATAAAATTTAGTTTGTCTGTGTTTATTCTGACTATCCCACAGCCATTCCTTCGAGGTGGCCATGGCAGGTGTCTCCAGTGGCTCCAATCCTTAAACGCTGATCTTGCTTGCTGCAGTCCATTCCTCTGTCTATCCCTTCTGTCCTTCAAGTATTCTCTCACCCTGGCTTCACACTTTACTGGGGTATGTCTGATGTTAGTGGTTGTCTGACGTTAGTGTGCTCCATCCAGTCCCAGCAAAGGATTTAATCACATCTCTCCACCTGGTTTACTAGTGTTAGTGTGCTCCATTCTACCCCAGCAAAGGTTATAATCACATCTCTCCACCTGGTTTACTAGTGTTAGTGTGCTCCATCCTGCCCCAGCAAAGGTTATAATCACATCTCTCCACCTGGTTTACTAGTGTTAGTGTGCTCCATCCTGCTCCAGCAAAGGTTATAATCACATCTCTCCACCTGGTTTACTGGTGTTAGTGTGCTCCATCCTGCCCCAGCAAAGGTTATAATCACATCTCTCCACCTGGTTTACTGGTGTTAGAGTGCTCCATCCTACCCCAGCAAAGGTTATAATCACATCTCTCCACCTGGTTTACTGGTGTTAGTGTGCTCCATCCTACCCCAGCAAAGGTTATAATCACATCTCTCCACCTGGTGCTCTGGTGTTAGAGTGCTCCATCCTACCCCAGCAAAGGTTATAATCACATCTCTCCACCTGGTTCTCTGGTGTTAGAGTGCTCCATCCTACCCCAGCAAAGGTTATAATCACATCTCTCCACCTGGTGCTCTGGTGTTAGAGTGCTCCATCCTACCCCAGCAAAGGTTATAATCACATCTCTCCACCTGGTTCTCTGGTGTTAGTGTGCTCCATCCTGCCCCAGCAAAGGTTATAATCACATCTCTCCACCTGGTGCTCTGGTGTTAGAGTGCTCCATCCTACCCCAGCAAAGGTTATAATCACATATCTCCACTTGGTTTACTGGTGTTAGTGTGCTCCATCCTACCCCAGCAAAGGTTATAATCACATCTCTCCACCTGGTTCTCTGGTGTTAGTGTGCTCCATCCTGCCCCAGCAAAGGTTATAATCACATCTCTCCACCTGGTTCTCTGGTGTTAGTGTGCTCCATCCTGCTCCAGCAAAGGTTATAATCACAACTCTCCACCTGGTTCTCTGGTGTTAGTGTGCTCCATCCTGCTCCAGCAAAGGTTATAATCACATCTCTCCACCTGGTGCTCTGGTGTTAGTGTGCTCCATCCTACCCCAGCAAAGGTTATAATCACATCTCTCCACCTGGTTCTCTGGTGTTAGAGTGCACCATCCTACCCCAGCAAAGGTTATAGTCACATCTCTCCACCTGGTTATCTCTGTCTGGTGTTAGTGTGCTCCATCCTGCTCCAGCAAAGGTTATAATCACATCTCTCCACTTGGTTTACTAATGATAGTGTACTCCATCCTGCCCCAGCAAAGGTTATAATCACATCTCTCCACCTGGTTCTCTGGTGTTAGTGTACTCCATCCTACCCCAGCAAAGGTTATAATCACATCTCTCCACCTGGTTTACTGGTGTTTGTGTTCTCCATCCTACCCCAGCAAAGGTTATAATCACATCTCTCCACCTGGTTTACTAGTGTTAGTGTGCTCCATCCTGCTCCAGCAAAGGTTATAATCACATCTCTCCACCTGGTTTACTGGTGTTAGTGTACTCCATCCTGCCCCAGCAAAGGTTATAATCACATCTCTCCACCTGGTTTACTGGTGTTAGTGTGCTCCATCCTGCCCCAGCAAAGGTTATAATCACATCTCTCCACCTGGTTTACTGGTGTTAGTGTGCTCCATCCTGCCCCAGCAAAGGTTAAAATCACATCTCTCCACCTGGTTTACTGGTGTTAGTGTACTCCATCCTACCCCAGCAAAGGTTATAATCACATCTCTCCACCTGGTTCTCTGGCGTAAGAGTGCTCTATCCTACCCCAGCAAAGGTTATAGTCACATCTCTCCACCTGATTATCTCTGTCTGGTGTTAGTGTGCTCCATCCTACCCCAGCAAAGGTTATAATCACATCTCTCCACTTGGTTTACTGGTGTTAGTGTGCTCCATCCTACCCCAGCAAAGGTTATAATCACATCTCTCCACCTGGTTTACTGGTGTTAGTGTGCTCCATCCTACCCCAGCAAAGGTTATAATCACATCTCTCCACCTGGTTTACTGGTGTTAGTGTGCTCCATCCTACCCCAGCAAAGGTTATAGTCACGTCTCTCCACCTGGTTATCTCTGTCTGGTGTTAGTGTGCTCCATCCTGCTCCAGCAAAGGTTATAATCACATCTCTCCACTTGGTTATCTCTGTCTGGTGTTAGTGTGCTCCATCCTGCTCCAGCAAAGGTTATAATCACATCTCTCCACCTGGTTATCTCTGTCTGGTGTTAGTGTGCTCCATCCTGCTCCAGCAAAGGTTATAATCACATCTCTCCACCTGGTTTACTGGTGTTTGTGTTCTCCAACCTACCCCAGCAAAGGTTATAATCACATCTCTCCACCTGGTTTACTGGTGTTAGTGTGCTCCATCCTACCCCAGCAAAGGTTATAATCACATCTCTCCACTTGGTTTACTGGTGTTAGTGTGCTCCATCCTACCCCAGCAAAGGTTATAATCACATCTCTCCACCTGGTTTACTGGTGTTAGTGTACTCCATCCTACCCCAGCAAAGGTTATAATCACATCTCTCCACCTGGTTCTCTGGTGTTAGTGTGCTCCATCCTACCCCAGCAAAGGTTATAATCACATCTCTCCACCTGGTTCTCTGGTGTTAGTGTGCTCCATCCTACCCCAGCAAAGGTTATAATCACATCTCTCCACCTGGTTTACTGGTGTTAGTGTGCTCCATCCTACCCCAGCAAAGGTTATAATCACATCTCTCCACCTGGTTTACTGGTGTTAGTGTGCTCCATCCTGCCCCAGCAAAGGTTATAATCACATCTCTCCACCTGGTTTACTAGTGTTAGTGTGCTCCATCCTGCCCCAGCAAAGGTTATAATCACATCTTCCCACCTGGTTTACTTGTGTTAGTGTGCTCCATCCTACCCCAGCAAAGGTTATAATCACATCTCTCCACCTGGTTCTCTCTGTCTGGCATTAGTGTGCTCCATCGTACCCCAGCAAAGGTTATAATCACATTTCTTCACCTGGTTTACTAGTGTTAGTGTGCTCCATCCTACCCCAGCAAAGGTTATAATCACATCTCTCCACCTGGTTCTCTCTGTCTGGCATTAGTGTGCTCCATCCTACCCCAGCAAAGGTTATAATCACATTTCTTCACCTGGTTTACTGGTGTTTGTGTACTCCATCCTACCCCAGCAAAGGTTTAAATTTCATCGCTCCACTTGGTTTTCTGTCTGATGTCAGTGTATTACTCCATTCTGATCATGCAAAGATACTAGTTTAACCTTTCTAGCCTGTTCTCTGTTGGCCCTGACTTCTATAATTCCTGGGTGGCCACTCTGTTACACTGGTTGTCCATCTGTTGTCAGTCACAGACATGATTTGACCTGCTCTAGATCACTTCTTTTCCTGACTTGTCAAGAAAATGTCTTCATCCCTTGTCTATAAGAGCTCTGAGGAGGAGCTTACTGGTAGTGGGTGTTGGGGCTGGCAGGTCCAGTTCTGTGCATCTCCTCTTCTGCTGGGGCTCAGAGGCATAGGTGGTTTCTTCATACTCTTCCTCACTTTCTCTGCAGAGTAGCAAACTCATCAGGTCTTAATAGGACAATGGGATATTATAGTTATGCTGTGTGGCACCATCTAACATTGATTGACAAACATAAAAAAAAGAGCAAGCATAAAACTCTGTGCTACAAAGGAATACTTTTGGAAGAGAAACAGTCGACTACAGCTTACTTCTATGGCACTAAACAGTAGTGCCCTGTTGCCACTATATTACTATCCTTGCATCACACGAATAGTGTCCTAGTTCCACAACACTAATATCCTAGCCCCACAACATCAGTATCCTAGTACAGTGGAGCCTCGGTTCACGAACGCCTCTCATCACGAACAAATCGGTTCATGAACAAATTTTCCAAACAAAAAATGTCTCGGGTGACGAACGGTGTCTTGAGCTACAAACACTCACGCCAGCAACATCGTGGGGCGATAAGTCAGGAGTATCAGTGCGATGTGGGAGCAGTGTTGCCAGATTAGCTATTTTCCGGATGGATTTAGACGAATTTTGCTGAATCTAGCCAGAAAATAATGCTTTTTAGCCGATAGCTGGAAAAGGTGGCTGATAGCCCACAATGTTTGGACCTTTTTTAGCAGATGTTTGGCAATAAAGAAAACACAGTGAGGCAGTGGCTGAGTGGTTTGTGTGCCGGTGTGGCGTCAAGTCTCGTCTCCTTGATTTAGTCCGTCCCTTTGTTTACTCTGTTAAGAGTGTTTGCAGTCTGAATATCCATTGATAAAAAAAATAACTGCATCAGTCAGTGATGTACACTGTGAAAAGTGTAAAAGTGACACTCAGCATTGCACATGGTGGTGTTGGTGATATTATTAACCCGGTAGCAGCGGGGATCATGTTTCTTAGTGGTCCCTCCAAGTGAGAAAAATGAGAAAAAAATCACCCCTCACATAAACCATTTTATAATATATATCAAAGCATTTGTGATCAGATTATGTATCATCTATTTTGGGTGGTAAATATCATGGCACAAATTTGGCCCGTCACTGCTACACGGTGAAGCCACAAATTTGGCCCGTCGCTGCTACCGGGTTAAGCACCTTGGCACCAAGAGACACAAGCCGCCTGACAGTTGCGCTTCATCTAGTAAAACTGTTACTGATTACTTTAAATGTGTGAGGTCCAGTGATAAGCATTCAGAAATGGCTGCTACTGAAGGTCTGTGGGCTTACCACAGAGTCAGAGAAAATCAAAGCTTTAGATCTACTGACTGTGAAAGAACAAAATTTAAAACATGCTTTGAACCAAAATTTTCATGTGCTAGAACAAAGTGAGATAAATATGGAGATTCACTATGTGCCTCCAATAATGCCCCCACGAGAATAATAACTTTTCCAAGGAAGGTCTCACATACTGTTGTACTTCTCTAGTTTTACCACCGCATCATGTTGGGGGGGGGGGGGGTTAAGGGGGTCGATGGGGGGTGAAGCCCCCCTATTAGAGGTTAGGTTATGTAAAGTTTGGTTGGAGTAGTTTAAATATGCTCCCCCACCCTAAACCCTCTGCGGCCTATTTTGCAGCTGCGGTGGTGGTACCGTCGTCGCGGCCGCCACCAGAGGACGCTACGCTTTCGTGAGTATTATCCCCTATTTTCAACAATAAATAGTCCTTGAATTGGATTTTTAAAGCATTTACATGATTGCTGAACATTTGTAGAAAAGATATATGAAGAGCTAGTGATGTTTCATAAGGTAGGTAAACAGAGCTCAGTGCAGGGTGAAGTATCTAAGTGTGCACAGTGAAGTAACTAAGGATGCGTAGTGAAGAATAGAAGTGTGAAGCAGTACCAAGGAGGACCTAAGAGGCGATCCAGGTAAAGATTCGTTTTAGTACCGTGCCAGTATTTCATTACCTACCGTATGAAACATCATTAGCTCTTCATTTATATGGTAATACTTTATAAGAAGTCCGCCTCCCCCTTCGCCACTCCAGCCCCCCCCCTACCCCGTAAGACAAGCCTGGGGAACTGTGGGGAACCGGGGTTTGGGGGGGCAAGCCAAAATCACTGAAAAATGGGTTTCCAAAACTTCCCTAGAAAAATCCCTAAATGAAGGAAAATTCCCCAGTCTCGAAAGTAAGGAAAGTCCCAACTTTATAACCTAACAGCCCTCCTCGCCCCCCTGCTAACCAAGGGGGGCGCACCCCCCCCATATGTATGATGCGCCAGAAAATCATGGGTTTTTTATCAGTGGGGAGCATATTTAAACTACTCCAACCGAACTTTACGACCTGCTAACGAGGGGGCTTCGCCCCCCTCGACCCCCCTCCTAACCAAGGGGGGCTGCGCCCCCCCTGGACCCACCCCGCTTCCAAAATTTCAAGAAAAATCCCTAAATTGCAGAAAATTCCCTACATGGGGGGGGTCCAGAGGGGGCGCAGCCCCCCTTTGGTTAGGAGGAGGGGTTAGCAGGTCATAAAGTTCGGTTGGAGTAGTTTAAATATGCTCCCCACCAAAAAAAAAAAAAAAAAAAAAAATTTCCGGCGCATCATACATGTGGGGGGGTCCAGAGGAGGGAGCAGCACCCCTTGGTTAGCAGGGGGGCGAGGGGGGCTGTTAGGTTATAAAGTTAGTACTTTCCTTACTTTGGAGACTAGGGAATTTTCCTTCATTTAGGGATTTTTCTAGGGAAATTTTGGAAGCCCATTTTTTAGTGATTTTGGCTTCCCCCCCCAAACCCCGGTTCCCCACAGTTCCCCAGGCTTGTCTTGGGGGGTAGGGGGGGCTGGAGGGGCGAAGGGGGAGGCGGACTTCTTATAAATTATTACCATATATATATTCTACAAATGTTCAACATTCATGGAAATGCTTTCAAAATCCAATTCAAGGACTATTTATTGTTGAAAATAGGGAATAATATATTCACGAAAGCGTAGCCTCCTCTGGCGGCTGCGGCGGCGACGGTGCCGCCGCCGCAGCCGCAAAATAGCTCGCAGAGGGTTTAGGGTGGGGGAGCATATTTAGACTACTCCAACCGAACTTTGCAGCCTGCTAATGGGGGGGCTTTGCCCCCCTTGACACCCCATCTAACTAGGGGGCTGCGCACCCCCCCCTGGACCCCCCCACATATATATGCGACTTATTTCTGCGAGGAGGTATTTCTCGCAACACCGGCTGCACCGCCGCCGCCGATGGAGGCAACGCTTTCGTGAGAATTATCCCATTTTCAACAATAAATAGTCCCTGAATTGGATTTTGAAGGCGTTTCCACGACTGTTGAACGTTTGTAGAAAAGATATATGAAGAGCTTGTGCTGTTTCATAAGGTAGGTAATGAAATACTGGCACGGTACTAAAACGAATCTAAACCGCGATCCAAAGCGGAACACCTCAAAAGACGAAAAAAAGACGAGCTACTCACTGGTCCAGGGGCCGCTTGGGTGCGTGCCTGGCGGGTGTGTGCACGCCCAGCAGCTTCCTGACGCTGGCGAGGGCGGCGGCGAGCATTTGGATACAGATCCTTCTTCGTGGGTGTTTTATGGGGCTAGTTAGGCTTCTTCTTCTTCTTCGTGGGTGTTTTATGGGGCTAGTGACGTGCGGCGCCGCGCCTCCCTCGGGATGTAAACACACACCCAGACCAGGACCAGGAGCTTGCAATTGTCTTTTTAACAGCATCCATTAACTTGCAAGTTCCTTGTTTGTGAAATTAATTTATATAAAGTGTCGTAAGTCAAATACAAAACTCAGTCCCCCCTTTTCGGCGGCAGGTGTCCTTTCGGCACTCAGGAGCTCCTCACTCAGGATTAACCTAATGACAGACAAAAGATTTTACCTGAGGAAAGATTGATCGAAGGGATGGGGTGCGTGCGTGTGCTTGTGTGTTTGCTGCAAAGAACAAGACTATAGCATATAATCACACATCGTTTCTTCCTTCTCCTCCTCCCCCTCCTCCTCCTCCTCCATTTTTTTCCTTTTGTGTGAGAATCGAGGAGGAGGAGAAGGAGCTTAATTAGGACCTATATATATGGCCTCACTTTTCCTCCTTCTCTTGCCCTTCCTTTTCCTAGCTCCTGCTCCTCCTCCTCCACCTCCTTGTGTGCGTGCGTGTGTGTGTGTGTGTATTGAATTAAGGACCTATGGCCTCACTCTTCCTCCTCTTTCGCCTCCTCCTCCTCTTCCAGTTCTCCCTCGACGGAAGATCGGGATCGGGAAGAGATCACTGCAGATTCACGCCGTGGAGTGCGTGCATGCCCTCTGTGCCATCCCTGTCATCCACCACCTCCCCATCTCCACCTTAATTGGTCCTCCTGGCTCTCTTCCACGCCCACGGAGAATGCTTCCATGCCGTTCGATCAAAAGTCTCGAGAGCAAGTGAGTGAAGTATGGAGTTTTCAGTTGCTGTAGCCATATTCATGTTTGCCTGGGGGTTGGGATGGCATGCTCCTCCCTTTTGCTTTGTTGTTTACTTGCAACAATAAACTATCAATCAATCAATTTTGCTTCCAATCAGCTCTGGCACAAATCTTTGCTTTTCAAACTAACCTCCTACGGATTCTCTCTCTCTCTCTCTCTCTCTCTCTCTCTCTCTCTCTCTCTCTCTCTCTCTCTCTCTCTCTCTCTCTCTCTCCTTAATTATCTCCAGTTTCCTTTCCGGCAGTTAAATCGACATCTAGCTGCTGTGGTAGACGGTCACTGTTCTTCCCCAAAACTTATATATTGTTACGCCACCCCCCAACCCAAATACAGGATAGTTCGAGACCCGCTTCTTCAGGAACGCCACACACGTTAGCCGCACGTAGGCTAACCTACACCCTTGCCTACACGTACCGAGGAGGGAGGCCAGAAAAAACACGATGTGAGGAATTAAGGGTTGTCTAAGAAGTTATATCAGCTGGGATCTGGAAACTAAGCTGAGAAACCGTGATTGTTCCACCGAGTTGTTCCACACTACTAAGTAAATTAAGGCAATAGGTACTTCACTGCCCAGAACCTGCATTAGTAATCAACTCTTTAGTAATTTACCCTAAAGGCCATGATTGCTAAATAAAGCGAGATTAGGTATATGCCAATAAGTAAAATAGCTTAATGAAATTAGCAGTTGCTATTGGAATATGCTTCGAACTATGTAAAGGAATAATCTGGAATGTCCCGTGAAATTACCGGCGTCCGGCAACAAGGGCACTTTTGTTTGCCCTGCCGCCTGCTAGGGGTGGGCAGGTACCGGTACCAGTACCGGTACTAACGGTACCAGCTAAACGGTACGGTACCGGTACCAGATTGCTCGGTACCGGTACCAGTTGCTCGGATTTATTTATTGGATTTATTGATAATTCTTCATGTCCGATTTTTTTTTTAGGTTGCTAATAAATATTGTTATTGTTATTAGACTATGATCGAGTACATCCATAATAACTATACATGCTATTTTTATCGAAAAAATAACTATTCACTTCATTCAGAGAGAGAGAGATCACTACTTAGTAAGTGGATATCTCGGTGATATGGGTAGTGGGTACTCGATCATAGTCTAATAACAATAACAATATATATTAGCGTTTTCTAAAGACTCGTGGGACTCACTAACTTTTAACCCAAGACTTCGTTTTCTTTTTACTTGCCACTGTTAAATTCGTATGACTCGTTAACTTATATATATATATATATATATATATATATATATATATATATATATATATAGAGAGAGAGAGAGAGAGAGAGAGAGAGAGAGAGAGAGAGAGAGAGAGAGAGAGATCATATTTATCAAAAAAAGCATTAACTAAAAAAGTTTGAATACCTTGGAGATAGTTTATGGCTATAAAGAATTGCAAGATGAATTATATAAGATTTTTATATATTGGAGTTGTAGCATGAGAGAGAGAGAGAGAGAGAGAGAGAGAGAGAGAGAGAGAGAGAGAGAGAGAGAGATCACCACTTAGTGAGTGGATATCTCGGTGATATGGGTACTCGATCATAGTCTAATAACAATAACAATATTTATTAGCAACCTAAAAAAGAAAAAGAATCGGACATGAAAAATTATCCAGTAACTCCAATAAATAAATAAAATAATGGAAACGGGAGCTGTGATGGAAAGGAAAAGCAGGACAAAATGGTGGGAACTTGGGGAGACGGTCAGCGGGGCAGTGACTCAGCGTCTACACACAGGGCCCATACCGCATGGAGGCGGGCGAGCACCGAGCGTCACTAGGATCCTAACGGCAATGCGCAGTGCCGAGTGATCATTAAGCTTCCCGGAACCCAAGTGATCATGATGCTTCGCGGTACCAGTACCGATAGCAGTTATCGATACCAGTACCGGCGAGTGATCATTAAGCTGCCCGGAACCCAAGCGATCATGATGCTTCGCGGTACCAGTACCGATATCAGTTATCGATACCAGTACCGGTACCTGGTATCGATAACTGCTATCGGTACTGGTACCGCGAATCATGATCGATCTCGCGATACCAGTACCGATAGCAGTTATCGATAGCTGGTATCGATAACTGCTATCGGTACTGGTACCGCGAAGCATCATGATCACTTGGGTTCCGGGAAGCTTACTGATCACTCGGTGCTCGCCCGCCTCCATGCGGTATGGGCCCTGTGTGTAGACGCTGAGTCACTGCCCCGCTGACCGTCTCCCCAAGTTCCCACCATTTTGTCCTGCTTTCCGTTTCCATCACAGCTCCCGTTTCCATTATTTGATTTATTTATTAGAGTTACTGGATAATTCTTCATGTCCGATTCTTTTTCTTTTTTAGGTTGCTAATAATTATTTTTATTGTTATTAGACTATGATCGAGTACATCCATAATAACTATACATGCTATTGTTGTGCTGGAAGCTTCCCCCGGCGACCATAGGCCTCTAGAAGGCTCCCGGAGAAACGAGCAAAGGGGCGGAGAGCAAGGCGAGCCGTCCGCGCCCCACCGGGCGCGGCCCGGCGCCAGGCGGGAAGTGTTGCCAACTCGCATATATTTTTGCTACATTTTCTTGTATGATCTGAAATATACTGTAATATTCTAGACTGTACTGTTCTGGATATATATAGGAGAAGAGGGCGAGAGAGAGCCAGTCCCAGTGATAGTAAGCTAGTGGTAAGTGAAGAGTCAGAGTGAAGTGTACTACTAAGGAAGAACATTAAACTACAGAAGCTGTGCAAAGTGTTTACATATCTCCCTCCCACGGAGTCTCCTGACGGCGACACGGAACCCAAGTAACACGTCCGGCATAACACTGGTGTCAGGAGTGTAGGCATTTGTTTTTCGCCATGGAGACTCGTTCCCAAGCTGCCCAGAGGGACGACATGTTGACTGAACTTTTGGAAGCCTTGAGACTACAGGGGGAGAAACAAGAAAGAGCACTCCAAGAACTCAAAGAACAACAAGAAAAAGCACAGCAACAACAAGAAAAAGCACACCAAGAACTCAAAGAACAACAAGAAAGAGCACAGCAACAACAAGAAGGAACACTCCAAAAACTCAAGGAACAACAAGAAAAAGCACACCAAGAACTCAAAGAACAACAAGAAAGAGCACAGCAACAACAAGAAGGAACACTCCAAGAACTCAAAGAACAACAAGAAAGAGCACAGCAACAACAAGAAGGAACACTCCAAGAACTCAAAGAACAGCTAGAAGATCGCTTCACGGGATTACAGCTACAGCTAAAAGCAGTACAAGATGGAAGTGAATCAGTGCGAAGAGAAATGACTGATGTGACCACGAACTTGGGACAACGCCTGATAGAAGTGGAGAAAGAACACACAAATCTTCAACAAGAGATGGAGGTGGTACGGGAGACGACACACAAAGAAATACTAGAAGTAAGTGACAGAGTGAAGGCCCTTGAAGACTGCTTGGCTGGAAACGGACAGCCAGTGCCTGCAGGGGCTAGTTGTACCCAAGATGCTTCTCCTACGCAAGTCCGGGGTAGTTTGAGCCCTGTTTCGCCTGAGTTTATCCCCGCAAGAAGTTCCGCCAGCCCCATGGGTCTGCTGGGTTCGCCTGTTAGAAAGAAGCCTCAGGAGTTTGATGGCAAGGTCTCCTGGGAGGCTTACCGCGCTCAGTTTGAGCTGTTGGCAGCTCGGAACGGATGGGATGACCAAGAGTGCGCGGTACAGCTGGCCACTAGCCTGAAAGGGGCGGCGCTGGAGGTCCTTGCTCAGCTCGACAATGCGACAAAGGGCAGCTACAGCGGGCTGGCACAGGCGCTGGAGCAACGATATGGGACCAAGCACCAGAACGAGCTCTTCAGGGTTAGGTTCAGAACCCGCAACAGGAGGCGCGGCGAGTCTCTCCAGGAACTCGCTCAGGACCTTGACAGCATGGCGCACAAGGCATACCCAGGTGCCACCCCTGACCTGCTGACGGTTTTGCTGCGTGATCAATTCATCGATGCCCTGGACAGCCCTCAGCTGAAGATACAAGTGAACCAAGCTAAGCCAACATCAATGCAGGAAGCTCTGGCACGTGCCATGGAGTTTGAGTCCTTTGTTAGGTCTAGCTTATCAAGCTTCAGGGACGACTCGACTTCTGGCTTTAGGGCACGAAAGGGCGCTGTCAGCGACACAGACAGGTTCCAAGGAACGTGCTGGTACTGCGAGAAGGTTGGGCACAAGGAGAACGAATGCTATAAGAGGAAGAAGGAATATGAAGGTGCCGCTAAGAAGAAGCCCAGGGAAGGACCCAAGTGCTGGACCTGTGGAGAAAAGGGGCACTGGAAGAATGAGTGTCGGAAAAATGTGCCCCCAACGAGGGACCACCACTCGGGAAACTAAGAAGGACTGGTTCACGGGGGCAACGACCAGTCTGTCCTGTACATGCCCCGAAGATATCAGTGTGCAAGAGAACCACCATGACAAGCTGCCAAGTGGAGGGCAAGGTTGACGGAGTGTTGTGGCCTGTGGTCGTCGACACAGGCTCGGAACGCACATTTGTGCGGCCTGACGTGGTGAGTCATCGTCGGCTTCCTAAGACGCCACATCGACTGTGCGGAGTCACAGGACACTACGCAGAGCTCAGAGGCCCAGTGGACGTGAAGTTTGAGCTCGGAGGAAAGGAAGAGTTCCTCTCTGTGTACGTGGCCGACATGGATGACCCCTGCATCCTAGGTATGGATTATCTTGTCTCCCACAGGTGCGAGCTGGACTTCCGCGCTAAGCAGCTGACTGTAGGAGGAAGGAGGGTGCCACTGACGACTGTGAACAAGGAAGACCTGCCAGTGACGGTCAAGCGCACCACCATTATTCCTCCGAGGTCGGAGATGTTGTTACCCTGTCAAATTACGGGTGCCCCCCCGGCTAGCCTGTGTGTGGTAGAGAGTGGAAGTCGATGCCCGGTAGAAAACGGGGTGATTGTAGGAAGTACTTTGGTAGACCCTGCTGCAGCGGAAGTGCCTGTCATCGTGGCCAATGTCTCCTTCAGCCCAAAGAAAATAAAACAAGGGACCATGGTGGGATTGTGCCAAGAGATCGACCAGAAACCAAGAACCTGTGTCTGCAGGAGAACCCTGACGAAGCCCCAGGAGGAGCTGCCTGACTACCTGCGCGATCTGTTTGACAGGAGCTCCAAGTGTCTAGAGGAACCCCAAGTGGAACAGCTCAGGGAGCTTCTCGTGAGAAATGCAGATGTGTTTTCCACAGGAGACCTGGACTTGGGGTGTACGGACCTGGTAGAGCACCACATCGACACAGGTAGCCACCGCCCAGTGAAGCAAGCTCCTCGAAGGATGGCACCAGCCCGTCGCAAGGAGATGGATGAGGTAATGGATGATCTCCGGCAACAAGGGTTAATCGAGCGGTCCAGCAGCCCGTGGGCGTCTGCTGTAGTGCTCGTCAGGAAAAAGGACGGTTCCCTCAGGTGCTGCGTGGACTACCGAGCCCTCAACGATCTCACCATCAAGGATTCATACCCACTCCCACGGATCGACGACACGCTCGACGCCTTGGTGGGCTCCAAGTGGTTTTCAACACTGGATATGAAGTCTGGGTATCACCAAGTTAAAATGGCGGAGCAGGACAAAGAGAAAACAGCCTTCTCCTACGGTCAAGGCCTGTGGCAGTTTAAGGTCATGCCCTTTGGCCTGTGCAACGCGCCGGCCACGTTCGAGCGGCTGATGGAGAGGGTGCTGGAGGGACTTCACTGGAAGACGGCACTCATCTACCTCGACGACGTGATTGTCTTTGGCCAGACCTTCGAGCAGGAGATGAAAAAAGGCTATCAGAGGTTTTCGCCCGGTTTAGAGCTGCACACCTTAAGCTCAGCCCGAAGAAATGCTGTCTGTTCCAAAAGGAGGTCCAATACTTGGGACACATCGTGAGCGAGGCTGGAGTACGCACTGATCCTGAGAAGGTGGCTGCAGTAAGGGACTGGCCGACACCCACCAACGTGAAGGAGCTGCGGAGCTTCCTCGGGTTGTGCTCATACTACCGCAGGTTTGTGAAAGGCTTCGCTACGATTGCTGCACCACTGCACCTCCTGACGAAGAAGGGGCGCAAGTTTGAGTGGACAGCGGAAACTCAGGTTGCCTTTGAGAAGCTCAAGGAGGCCCTCATCAGCTCGCCCGTACTCACCTACCCAGACCCCTCTAAGCCTTTTATACTGGATTGTGATGCCAGTGATTAGGCGATTGGTGGAGTGCTGTCACAGGCATGTGCAGACATGGAACGGGTTGGGGCCTACTTCCGCAAGACTCTCACTCCAGCCGAGAAACACGATTGCGGGATCCGGAATGAGCTCCTGGCAGTAGTCAAGAGCCTTGACTTTTTCCATGCTTACCTGTACGGTGCAACTTTCACCATCCGCACGGATCACGCTGCATTGCGGTGGCTGAAGTCACTGAAAAACCCTGAGGGCCAGCTTGCTCGCTGGATAGGTAAACTAGAGCAGCATCACTATACTATTGTGCACCGATCTGGACTAACACACGGTAACGCGGACAGCTTGAGCCGGCGCCCCTGCCTACCGGAGTGTCAACATTGCCTCCAGAGGGAAAGCGTCCAGAATATGTGCCGCCGCACTACAGTGGAACAGACAGCGGAGGTGCCATGGGAAGACTTGGGAAAACTGCAGCGGGAGGACCGAGATCTGAGACCAATTATGGAGTGGCTGAGTCAGTCGTCAACGCGACCTGGGTGGGAAGTAATCTCGAGAAAGCCCTACCACCAAGAATTACTGGACTCAGTGGGACACTCTTCGGATAGACGACGGGGTGTTGCAGCGACGCTGGGTCTCTCATGATGGTCTTGACCACTACTGGTCCACGGTGTTACCTGTGAAGTCCCGGGAAGGCGTCTTGAAAGAAATGCATGACAGCATCACCAGCGGACACCTAGGGGTAAAGAAGACACTGAGTCGCCTGCGCCAAAGGTTCTACTGGGTTGGCATGAGGAAGGACGTGGAAGAATGGTGTCACGCGTGTGAGGTGTGCTGTGCAAAGAAGGGCCCCAAGAAGCGTCACCGTGCCCCACTGCAACTATACCAGGTTGGAGCCCCATGGAACGGGTGGCAGTGGATATAGCAGGACCCTTGCCTCTGACGACGAACGGAAATAGGTACATCTGCGTCACAATGGATTACTTCACCAAGTGGCCGGAAGCATACGCCATCCCTGACCAGGAAGCCACTACCATCGCCAAGGTTTTGGTGGAGGAGTTCTTCTGTCGCTTCGGTGTGCCTAACGAGCTCCATTCCGACCAGGGAAGGAATTTTGAGTCAACAGTCCTTGCTGAGTGCTGCAAGCTTCTGAGTATCAAGAAGACCCGGACCACCCCTCTGCACCCACAGTCAGATGGAATGGTGGAGAGGTTTAATTGGACGTTGGGCCAGGAGTTGGCCAAGCAGTGCAACAATGATCAGTCTTCATGGGATCAGAAGCTGCCTGCGCTTCTCATGGCCTACAGGTCTGCCGCCCACGAGACTACGGGGTATTCACCGGCAAAGCTGATGTTTGGACGTGAGCTGCGATTGCCGGTGGACCTACTGACAGGAAGGCCTCCTGGGGAAAGCCTTCCAAGGGACGCCTCCAGTTTTGCCCGTCAACTAGAGGAACGGCTGGAAGAGGTGCACCATCAAGTCCGAGGTGCCTTGAAGTTCTCCGGGGAGGCCATGAAGCGCGGTTACAATATGAGGGCAAGCCACGTTGACTTCAAGGAAGGAGACCGAGTCTGGCTTTACAACCCGCAGAGGAAGAAAGGACAGTCTCCGAAGTTACAGAGCCCTGGGAAGGCCCTTACACTGTGCTAGAACGCCTCTCCGACGTGACTTACCGAATCCGGAGAACGGAAAGACCAAGCCGAAAGTTGTCCACGTCAACCGCCTATGGAGGTACCACGGTCCGGGAAACTACACCTGGAACAACTACAGACACCCAGCAGCCGACGAAAACGCAAGGGACGTCCAGGACCGAGAGGAGGTCGACGACGACGTAGGCCTCCTGGCCCTTTCAGCCGAGGAGATAACCTCCCGGCTTCGGCAGATGTTCCAGGGACACCCCAAGAAGCGGACGACGACGAGGCGCACCAGGAGACAGACGCGCAGGAGGCAACGAACAGACGACAGAGACAACGCAGGCGTCCACAGCGATACGACGATTATTATGTTTGTGATTAATTCTCTTATGTTTGTCCATAGTTAAGTGTGTGATCGGGACGATCACAATTAGGGGTGGGGGATAGTGTTGTGCTGGAAGCTTCAACCGGCGACCATAGGCCTCTAGAAGGCTCCCGGAGAAACGAGCAAAGGGGCGGAGAGCACGGCGAGCCGTCCGCCCCTGAGGGCGCGGCCAGGCGCCAGGCGGGACGTGTTGCCAACTCGCATATATTTTTGCTACATTTTCTTGTATGATCTGAAATATACTGTAATATTCTAGACTGTACTGTTCTGGATATATATAGGAGAAGAGGGCGAGAGAGAGCCAGTCCCAGTGATAGTAAGCTAGTGGTAAGTGAAGAGTCAGAGTGAAGTGTACTACTAAGGAAGAACATTAAACTACAGAAGCTGTGCAAAGTGTTTACATATCTCCCTCCCACGGAGTCTCCTGACGGCGACACGGAACCCAAGTAACACGTCCGGCATAACACTATTTTTTTTTCGAAAAAATAAATATTCACTTCATTCAGAGAGAGAGAGAGAGAGAGAGAGAGAGAGAGAGAGAGAGAGAGAGAGAGAGAGAGAGAGAGAGAGATTTAGAGATAAAAATAGACCACACAGACCCCATGGTACAGACTAGGTGATCTGTCCTTAAACCTAAGTGATTTTACATTAATCAGAAGGCTCCTAAACGTTGCATTTCTACTCTAGTTGATATTAAGTTGAAGGAAGAGAGAGGGTTTTCTTTACAGGAAATTTGTTTGGGAATTTCATCAGAAGTCATTAAGAAAAAAAAAAACTCCTTTGGGTACCGGTACCGGTACCGGTACTAACGGTACTTGAGTTTTCGGTACCGGTACTACCGGTACTCAAATTAACGGTACTTGCCCATCCCTACCGCCTGCGTGCCAGTCACTGGCAGCCACTGCCAGTCAGCTGTGAGGCGGCTCCATGGCAACACCTCGGTCTTAATTAAATAGTCTGCTGTCAAACGCAGTGGCGTAGTTAGGCCTGGGCTTTCGGGGCTATAGCCTGTTTTATGAATAGCCCCAGCCAGGCCAATACAGAAGATTAATTCTTGTTAAGCTGTTAGTAATAGAAATTAGATTTCATAGGTCTCATACGGATATCTTTCGGTTTGTTCCCGTCCTGTTCACGTTCCTATCACATTCACATATTCACGGCTACTCGCCAGTCGGCCATCGCCCATCAGT